>NC_060280.1:82240747-82290810 GCF_021613505.1 Equus quagga | reverse complement strand
AATCTTGGGGAATTGGAAATTAAAAAGGACTAGACTGGGGCCAGCCTGGTGGCGTAGCAGTTAAGCGTATGTGTTCCACTTTGGCGAACCAAGGTTCACCAGTTCAGATCCCGGGTGCGGACATGGCACCGCTTGGCCCGTGAAGCTGGGGCAGGCATCCCACATGTAAAGTAGAGGAAGTTGGGCATGGATGTTAACTCAGGGCCAGTCTTCCTCAGCAAAAAGAGGAGGATTGGCAGATGTTAGCTCAGGGCTAATCTTCCTCAAAAAAAAAAAAAAGGAATAGGCCTAATATGGTAAACAATATGAAAACAGTTCATCAAATATTATGTCAAAATTGTGTACAAAGAAATTTGGAAATCTCTAGCAAGTGTAAATGTTTTTTAAAAAAACGGAAATTATCTATTTGAATAGAAGTAGAAGACCTAATTAGAAAATGTTGGTGAAAACTGCAATAGCCCTCCACACACAAACTCCTATACCAACACCATCATCAAATGTTTTTAGTAAATTATTTTCCTAATTATAAGAATCAAATTTCAAGACCCCATGCTGTATAACCCATGTCAAATCAAAGTAAACTCATTTTATAAAGTTAATATAAAAACTGAAAAAAATAAAGAAATATACAGAAGTCATTCAGATCTAATTTTGGGGCACTTACTACATGTCAGGTACTGTTATAAGCACCAAGCATATTAACTTCAACAACACAGGCAAAAAACTTCCTGCCCTCATGAAGCTCACATTCTAGGAACTAATACTATAAAACTCTTAGAAGAGAAGGAGCCCACTGCATCCCTATGCCGCAAAGGAGCAGCCTTAGCTTGGATCCCAGTGAGGAAGCCCCACCCGCCAAGCACAGTGGCACCACAGAAACAACGCAGACTGTAAACAGAGACTTCAGTGGATCTCCGTGCTGGGGCAAATGCTTCCCAGGCGTGCAGAGCACTCACAGTGCAGTTGATCCCCCAGAGAGGGAATGTGTCCTGGGCAGCTGCAGGAATAGGCATGGTAGCTCTGAGCCCAATCGTGTTCACTTTCTGGTGGAGGGGGGGAGCTCAGAGTGCCCCTGAGGCGCCACAGAGTGGCCCTAGCCCAGCGAGGAAGCCCTGCCTGACAAGGAGAGTCCACACAAGTGCCTGAATGCACCCCAGGGTGGGACAAGCACCCATAATACCCCCACAGCTTCCAGCAGACTGGCTGGGGCCAGAAACGCTGCTCCTGCTTCCCCCTAGGAGTAACAGGGGGACTCTGCGTCCTAAGAATACCACAAATGCCCCAACAAAAGATTAGTTCATCAACCACCATGAGAAACTGCAGCAACAATTCAGACCAGAAGGAAAATCACAATTCTCCAGAAACGAACACTGAAGACACAGAAGTATACAACCTAAATGACAGAGAATTCAAATAGCAGTCATAAGGAAACTCAATGACTTACAAGAAAACACAGAATGACAATTCAAGGAGGTCAACAATAAAATGAATCTCTTCACCAAAGAGATTGAAACTACAAAAAAAACAAACAGAAATTCTTGATACGAAAAACACAATTAATGAAATAAAAAATAACCTAGAATCATTAAGAAATAGAACTGATCTTATGGAGGAAAGAATCAGTCTTCTTGAGGATAAAAATGTAGAAATTCTACAGGTAGAGGAAGAGACAGAACTAAGACTTTAAAAGAATGAAGGAATTCTTCACAAAACATCTGACTCAATTAGAAAAAGCAACACAAGGATTATAGGTATTCCAGAGGGAGAAGTGAGGGAGAAAGCAGCAGAGAGCTTGTTCAAAGAAATAATTGCTGAGAACTTCCCAAACATGGGAATAGTTTCAGATTTACAGATAAATGAAGCTAATCGAATGCCCAACTTCATCAATGCCTAAAAGACCTTCCCCAAGGCATATAACAGTAAAAATGGCAAACGTTTGTGATAAAGAAAAAATATTAGGAGCAGTGAGGTAGAAGAAAATAACCTACAAAGGAACCCCTATCAGGCTTTCAGCAGATTTCTCAGCAGAAACTCTACAGGCTAGGAGAGAGTAGAATGATATATTCAAAATACTGAAAGACAAAAACTTTCAGCCGAGAATACTCTATCCAGTGAAACTTTCCTTCAGATATAATGCAGAAATAAAAGCTTTCCAAGATAAACAAAAGCTGGGGAAGTTCATCACCACTAGACCTCCCCTACAAGAAATAATTAAAGATGCCCTCACACCAGCAACAAAAAGGCAAAGGTCTACAAAGCTCTGAGCAAGGAAATGAATAGACAGACATGATCAAAAACCTGCACTTCTCTACCAGAACAGGGAGGCAAAGACTCAATTACAACTTAAAAGAAAAAGGGAAAGAAAGCATTAAAAGTTATGACAAACACTTCAACTTAGCTACAAACTCACAAAATTAAACACAGAACAATCTGTAACAGCAATTACTCAGAAAGGGAGAAGAAAGGGAAGGAACCTGCTTAGGTTAATGGAGATAAGAGGCCTTAAGAAAAGGGACTATCTCATCTCCAATATCTTTCATACAATCTTCACGGTAACCACTAAACAAAGAATCAGAACAGAGCCACAATTCACAAAAGAGAGAAAACTGAGAAATCCCTCTCAGAAAACCAACAAAATGAAACAGCCATCAGGAATATAAAGAGAAACAGTGAAAACATAGAACAACCAGAAAATAAGAGATAAAATGGCAGCATTAAGCCCTCATCTAACATATAAATGTAAATGGATTGAATCTCCAGTCAAAAGACACAGAGTAGGTGGACGGATTACAAAACAAGATCCAAAAATATACTGCCTCCAGGAAACGCACCTCAGCTACAAAGACAAATATAGGCTCAGAGTGAAGCGATGGAAGACAATACTCCAAGCTAATGGCAAACAAAAGAAAGAAAGTGTTGCCATACTTTTATCAGAGAAAGTAGACTTGAAGTTAAAAAAGACAATGAGATACAAAGAGGGGCAGTATGTAATGATAAAAGGGACATTCCACCAAGAGGACATAACACTTATTTTAATATATATGCACCTAACACAAGGGGCACCAAAGTACATAAAGCAATTACTAACAGACCTAAAGGGAGAAATTAACAGCAACACAATAATAGTAGGGGACCTCAACACCCCACTTACATCAATGGACAGATCATCCAGACAAACAGTCAACAAGGAAATAGTAGATTTACAGGAAACACTTGACCTGATGGGCTTAATAGACATATATAGAGCATTCCATCCACAAACAGCAGAGTATACATCCTTTTCAAGTGCCGATGGAACATTCTCAAAGATAGACCATATGTTGGGTAACAAGGCAAGCCTCAATAAATTCAAGAAGATTAAAATCATCCCAACCATCTTTTCTGACCACAATGCTATGAAGCTAGAAATCAACCACAAGAACAAAACTGGGAAACTCAGAAATATGTGAAGACTAAACAACATGCTATTGATTGAACAACGATTGGATCATTGAAGAAATCAAAGGGGAAATTAAAAAATACATGGAGACAAACAAAAATGAAAATACAACATACCAACTCTTATGGGATGCAGCAAAAGTGGTCATAAGAGGGAAATTCATAGCAATACAGGTCCCCCTCAACAAGCAAGAAAAATCTCAAGTAAGTAATATTGAAATGCACCTAACAGAGCTAGAAAGAGAACAAAGCCCAAAGTCAGCAGAAAGAGGGAAATAATAAAAATCAGAGCAGAAATCAATGAAATAGAGACTTAAAAAACAGTAGAAAGAATTAATAAACCTAAGAGCTGGGTCTTTGAGAAGATAAACAAAATTGACAAACCCTTAGCCAGAGTCACCAAGAAAAAAAGAGAGAAGCCTCAAATAAATAAAATTAGAAATTAAAGAGGAGAAATTACAACAGATACTGCAGAAATACAAAGGATTATAAAAGAATACTATGAAAAATTACATGCTCACAAATTCGATAATCTAGAAGAAATGGATGAATTCCTAGACTGATACTTCTCAAAACTGAATCAAGAAGAAACAGAGAATCTGAATAGACCTATCACAAGTACAAAGATTGAAACAGTAATCAAAAACCTCTCAAAAGACAAAAGTCCAGGACCAGATGGCTTCTCTGGAGAATTCTACCAAACATTCAAAGAAGATTTATTACCTATCCTTCTCAAACTATTCTGAAAAATTGAAGAGGATGGAATGCTTCCTAACACATTCTATGAAGCCAAAATTACCCTGATACCAAAACCAGACAAGGACAAGATGAAGAAGGTAAACTACAGGCCAATATCACTGATGAACTTAGATGCAAAAATCCTCAACAAAATATTGGCAAACAGAATACACACTACATTAAAAGAATCGTATATCATGATCAAGTGGGAATCATTCCAGGGATTCAGGGATGGTCCAACATGTGCAAATCAATCAATGTGATACACCACATTAACAAAATGAGGAATAAAAATCACATGATCATCTCAATAGATGCAGAGGAAGCATTTGACAAGAGCCAACATCCATTTATGACAAAAACTCTCAACAAAATGAGTATGGAAGGAAAGTATCTCAACATAATAAAATCCATATACAACAAACCCACAGCCAACATCATACTTAATGGCGCAAAACTGAAAGCCATCCCTTTGAGAACAGGAAGAAGACAAGGGTGCCCACTTTCACCACTCCTATTCAACATAGTACTGGAGGTATTGGCCAGAGAAATTAGGCAAGAGAAAGAAATAACAGGAATACGAATTGGAAAGAAAGAGGTGAAACTTCACTATTTGCAGATGATATGACTCTGTATATAGAAAACCCTAGGGAATCCACCAGAAAACTATTAGAAATAATCAAGAACTATAGCAAAGTTTCAGAGCACAAAATCAATTTTAAAAATCAGTTGCATTCCTATACACTAACAACCATCTAGTAGAAAAAGAAATCAAGAATACAATCCCATTTACAATCACAACAAAAAGAAAAGAATACCTAGGAATAAACTTAACCAAAGAGGTGAAAGACCTTTACACTGAAAACTATAAGACATTATCAAGAGAAATTGAAGAAAACATAAAGAAATGGAAAGATATTCCATGTTCACAGTCAAACATAGTCAAAATGTCCATACTACCTAAAGCAATCTACAGATTCAATGTAATCCCAATCAGAATCCCAATGACATTCTTCACAGAAATAGAACAAAGAATCCTAAAATGTATATGGGGCAACAAAAGACCCCGAATAGCCAAAGCAGTCCTGAGAAACAAGAACAAAGCTGGAAGCATCACAATCCCTGACTTCAAAACATACTACAAAGCTTTAGTAATCAAATCAGCATGGTACTGGCACAAAAACAGACAAACAGATCAATGGATCAGAATTGAAAGCCCAGAAGTAAAACCACACATCTATGGACAGTTAATCTTTGACAAAGAAGCCAAGAATACACAATGGAGAAAGGAAGATCTCTTCAATAAATGGTGTTAGGAAAACTGGACAGCTACATGCAAAAGAATGAAAGTAGCCCACTATCTTGCACCATACACAAAAATTAATTCCAAATGGATTAAAGATTTGAATGTAAGAACTGAAACCATAAAAACCCTAGAAGAAAATATAGGCAGTACACTCTTTGATATTGGTCTTAGCCACATCTTTTCAAATACCATGTCTACTCAGATAAGGGAAACAAAAGAAAAAGTTAACAAATGGGACTACATCAGACTAAAAATCTTCTTCAAAGCAAAGGAAACCATCAACAAAATGGAAAGACAACCCACCAACTGGGAGAAAATATTTGCAAACCATTTATCAGACAAGGGGTTGATATCCAACATATATAAAGAGCTTGCACAACTCAACAACAACAAAAAAAACAAACAACCCAATCAAAAAATGGGCAGAGGATATGAACAGACATTTTTCAAAGGAAGATATACATATGGCCAACAGACACATGAAAAGATGCTCAACATCACTAATCACTAGGGAAATGCAAATCAAAACTACAATGAGATATCACCAAACACCAGTCAGAATGGCTATAATTACCAAGACACAAAACCACAAATGTTGGAGAGGATGAGAAAAGAGAATGCTCACACACTGCTGGTGCGAATGCAAATTGGTGCAGCCACTGTGGAAAATAGTAGGGAGAGTCCTCAAAAACTAAAAATAGAAATACCATATGATCCAACTATCCCACTACTGGGTATCTACTCAAACAACTTGAAATCAACCATCCAAGTAACATATGCACCCCTATGTTCATTGCAGCACTATTCACAATAGCCAAGACAAGGAAACAATCCAAGTGCCCATGACTGGATAAAGAAGATGTGGCATATATATACAATGGACTACTAGTCAGCCATTAAAAAAGACAAAATCATCCCATTTGCAACAACATGGATGGGCATGGAGGGTATTATGCTAAGTGAAATAAGCGAGACTGAGAAAGACAAACACCATATGATTTTGCTCATATGCGGAATATAAACAAATACACGGACAAAGAAGACAGTTCAGTGTTTATCAGGGGAAGGGGGGTGGGGCGTGGGCACAGGGGTGAAGGGGAGCACTTGTGCGGTGACAGACAAGAAATAACGTACAACTGAAATTTCACAATGACGTAAACTATTATGAATCTCAATTTAAATAAATAAACTCTTAGAAGAAAACACTGGGGAAAAGAGTCATGACATTGGATTTGGCAATGATTTCTTGGACATGACAACAAAGGCACAAGCAACAGAAGGAAAAACAGACAAATTGGACTTCATGAAAATTTAAAATGTTTGTGCATCAAAGGACACTATCACGGAATAGGAGAAAATATTTGCAATTACATATCTGATAGGGGATTAATATCCAGAATATATAAAGAATTCCTCCAACTCAACAGTAGAAAAACAAACAACCCAATTCAAAAATGGGCAAAGGACTTGAATAGGTATATCCTCAAAAAAGTGTATGCAAATGGCCAATAAACACACGAAAAGATTCTCAGCATCACTAACCATTAGGGAAATGCAAATCGAAACCACAGTGAGGCCTAATGATCCACAATCATTAGGATGGCTATTATTTAAAAAACAAACAAAAACAGAAAACAAGTGTTGGCATGAATGTAGAGAAATTGGAATGCTCCTCCAATGCTGGCAGGAACGTAAAACAGTGTGGCTCCTGTGGAAAACAGGAGGTTCCTCAGAAATTAAATACAGAATCGCAATTTGATCCAGTAATCCCACCTCTTGGCATATAGGCAAAAGAACTGAAAGCAGGACTCAAATAGATATTTACACAACAATGTTCACAGCAGCATTATTCACAACAGCCAAAAGGCAGAAACAACCCAAGTACCTATCCACGGATGAATGGATAAACAAAATATAGTATAGACATACAATGGAATATTATTCAGTCTTAAAAAGGAGTGAAGTCCAACACACGCCTCAACATAAATGAAGCTTCCATATTATGCTAAGTGAAATAAGTGAGACACAAAAGGACAAATATTGCATGATTCCAGGTGCACGAGGTGCCTAGGGTAGTCCATCTCAGCGAGACAGACGGTAGGACAGTGGTTACAAGGACTGGAGAGAGGAAAGAAGGGGGAGTTATTATTCAGGGGCTCCAGAGGTTCAGTATGGGATGACGAAAAAGTTCTGGATATTGATAGTGGAGATGGTTGCAACACAGCATGAACACACATAAGGCCACTAATTTTGTACAGTCTTTAGAATCTTTGGAAAACTAGTTGACATTTTTACTAAAGCTGAACATATACCCACCCCATTGTCCATCACATCCATTCCTAGATATATATCCAACAGAAATGTTTACACAGTGTCACCAAGAGAGAAGTACAAAATTATTCATGGCTCCACTATTTATAATAGCTAACACCCAAAAATAACCCAAATGTCTCTCCACAAGAAGAACACATTTTGGTATGATTATCAATGGAATTCTATACATTCTATACAGTTATGAGAATAAAGAAGCTAAAATATATGGAATTATGGATGAATCTCACAATCTTGAGAAAAAGATATCAGACACAAAAGAGTACATATTGTATGATTCTATTTACATAAAGTTCAAACACAGGCCAAATTAATATCTGCATTAGAAGAATGAATAGTAGTTACCTTTTAGAGGGAGGTCATGAGTGTAGCGGGATAAGAGAGCTTCAGAGATGTTGGCATATTACAAGGTTTGGGGCTGGTTACAGAAGTATGTTCACTTTACTAAAATTTACTGGGCTACCTGCTTATACATTGTATACATGTTAAATTTCAATAAAATATTACTTTAAAAATAAAGAAGAATGGGGAAAAAAGGAATTAACGACATCCACTACAGTAAGGTCCAAATCCTTGGTAGGTCCAAACCCCCCAATGAGGAAAAAAAAGAAAAAATGAGCAAGTTTTTCTTTAACTGTGAGAAAGCATCATAAAGACTTCCAGTTTCCGGTCCAACAAGTAAAGAGCTTGGAAGTTGTCACTCCCATCCTCACAACAGGGAAAAAGCTGAAGGCTGTTGAAATGTTTCTTTATCCATCAGAGAACTGAGGTCACAGGGGAAACCGTTCCCCTGAAAACTGGAGAGAGACAGAGAGACAGCCAGTATAACTGTGTCAGCTTGACTGGACACAGGGTGCCCAGACATTGGTCAAACATTATTCTGGGTGTGTGTGTGAGGGTGTTTATGGATGACAGCAACGTCTGAACCTGTAGACTGAGTAAAGCAGGTTGTTCTCCCTGATGTGAGTGGCCTTATTCAGTCAACTGAAGAGTTGAATAGAACAAAAAGGCTGAGTAAGAGGCAACTCCTCCCGCCTGACTGTGAGCTGGGACATTGGCCTGTTCCTGCTTCAGACTCAGTCTGAAACTTTGGCTCTTCTGGGGTCTCCATCCTGCCAGCTCTTGGCCTGGAATTTACACCCTTGGTAGGAACACTTAAACTGCAACTGATGAATTACTGGAGGCTCAGTATAGACCGGCTGGAGAGTTACAAACTCTGAAGGATGGGGCAGTCTTGCAGGGAGCCCCCACACTTTCATGCAGTTTATCACCAGAAGCCCTAGCAGATTCTCACCACGAAGATCTAAGAGAAATCCCCTCCTGTGTCCTGCGGTGGAGGGGAAAAGCAGTCATTTAAAAATAAGTCCAGAGCATTCTGTTCTCCTCAAAAAACCTCTGCCTTCAAAGGAAACCATTTTGCTAGAGCCTAACCAGCCTGGGGAAGGGAAATACCTCTCTAGACATCCATATGGAGAAAGGGAAATATCCAAATCTAGCACATTCCAGCCTTCCACATGATGGAACAACAGCCTTCAGGCAGATGGGAAACACCCACCCCAGATTCACAGAAAGGCTGAGAACTAATCATAGGACTAAAGCACAGTCTCACCCTCACCCCATACCTTGCCACCACATCAATAAGCCTCCTGCATAATAAAAGCGGATTATAGCTAAAGGAACTATAAGATTCAGACCCTACTGAAGAAGGAATCACCAGGAAAAAACAAAGACAACAGGGGAGACAAAAACAAGGACACAGGAGGAAACTTTAACCTCTGAGACCAGTTACAGCCAACAGGAAACATGGTGTAAATGCCAGCCAGATAAACGTAAAACCTCACACCATAGGCCTATGTACCTCAGTAAATCTCATTCTGTCCGACTCTAGGTCTGTCTCTACAAGACTTCGGCTGACTAGCTACTAATTAAAAAAAAAAGACAATGCAGTCTTTTTATAATGCTAAATGTATTCAACGCATAAGGCTGCCTTTATTCTGAGATAATGCTCTTCTTCCTCTTTGAATGACCTAGAATGTCTTACAGTTTATGAAATAATGGTGATGCTTTTTATTTTTCTAAGCAAGGATACTAAAAACAAACAAACAAACTTGGCAGTCCTACTAGGTCCACAAATGTTTTTAAGATTTTAATAGTTCATGAAACATCAATGCCTGAATCACTGCTACAAAAAAGCAACAAAATAATGAGGAAAAATGATGTGATGTGTAAAAGGTATTATGACAGTTTAGGGGGGAAATGCTTTAACCATCATTCCCCATCGTTCACCAAATGAAATTCCAGATATTTTTCTTCTAAACCTGTATTTTAAAAAGGAAAACATTGAAAAAGAGGACATAACTAAAACTGACTATCAACACAGTAATGGATAAGCACTTTCTAAGCGTAAGAAGGCAAGAAAGAAATTACTTATTTTTGTCAATTTCAGCTTCCGGAATGAGGATGATGATATTATTTGCCACGCCTGGTTCTCAATGAAACCCATCTTCAAAGACAGATTTTCTGCAACAGTGTCCTATCCTGGGGCTCATCACCGGGGCCATGACTTCCATGGCAAGTGAGGATATCCATGGAGGGCTGAGGCCCGCTGTGCCCAGACGGCTGCAGGAGTCAGGGACCACTGGGGCTGCAGCCATCTGTACTTGCCACTGCCTCTGGAAGTTAGACCCTTATGTGCAGTCTGTAGAGACCCTGTTGAGACAGAGCCTGTCGGAGCAATTGGGGCAGGCTCTAGTTACAGGAGATTCTCAGGAACCAAGTGGAAACCGAGCCATCCTAGAACACTGAGGAAAGTACTAAAACGGTGAACTCTCAGACTGGCCTAATAAAGTCTCAGGACTAGAAATTCAGCCTATAAATTGTTGAAATAATTACTAGGGGCACTCACGTGGTGACAGTGTTGAAGCCACATGCCTTCAGCTTCAAGAGGCGGTCCCTCCAGTAGTCCCTGGGCACTCGGAAATAGTGGATGGTACCCGAGATGATCAGGAAAGGAAAGCCATCTAGTGTGAAGTTTGAGCCCTCAACTTTCAGACCCACATGGCGGTTCCTCATGTGGTAGGGAGTCAGGAAAGTCTGATTCACCCTGCAAGGACAAAGGACGTGTGTTACCCCTGAGACACCCAGGGGCCCTGGGCACAGCTCCACTGTAAAGAGAAACTTCCCAACCCTTCTTTCTCAAACATACCTGGCTGAGAGGTCTCTTCCCAGTTGAGCGGTTACCAGTAACCCTGAAGACAGGCCCAGGAGGCCCACAAGTCTCACCAGGAAGGCCTGCATACTAAGCAGACACAAGGAATAGAGGTCAGACAGCCCCTAGGCAGCGATGGAGGCGGGAGGTGGGAGAGGCCTTGGCCATGGAGGATGGTGAGGGAGATGGAGGTGGCCCCACTGGAAGGCAGAATTCTGCATAGCTGTCCCTGGACTTCTGCACCACCTGCACGCGTTGCAGACAGTACCTCAAGGCCGTGTCCAGTAACCGGAAGGAGAACAGCTGCGTGGAAGGGCCTCCTGCTAAATAACTGGGTTTTCAGACACAAGTTACATTTTAGAGAAGATCAAGCCTCAGTCAAAGAAGCTTGTCAAGAGAGAAGAATCTCTGGGAAATTTGCCAGAATCATTCAACTGCTAAGGAACGGACTGAATAATTTGCTGCTTAGTAGAGCACGCTGGCTGGAATGTAGAAGGATCGCCTGTGTAGGGTAGGTCCCAATTTTTATCTCCAACTCAATTTTCCAATTCTGTGCTACTGTAGGAGCCATCTCATCAGTTCCCAGAACACTTCTCAATGGGTGGTCCATTATTTTCTTTACGCTGCTCGCCCTGGGGCAAATACCCTTTCCTTCACGTACCAAAAATTCTATGAGTCTAAGGTAGGCTGACCCAGTGCAACCTTGCAAAGTTGGGCGGGCTGCAAACATCTAGGATGGGGGAAGTACGATGCCCGGCGCAGGGCTGTGTCCCCACCACCCAGAGCAGTGCCTGAATCACAGCAGGTGCTCGACAAACGTCTTTTGAACAACTCTATGAGTTGCCAGAATCACTCAAAAATCTAGGTCGCCTCCATACGCTTCAGCTTTACCATGGGCCTAATGAGCATTACCTTAGGCAGAGCTAGGATGAGTAGAAAGCAGGGAGGTCAGAGGAGAAACAGACGGGGGTCTGGAGATTAAACCGGACAAAGACCGGGAAGAAGGGCGCGCACAACCCTCTTGGGTTGATTCGAGGGACAGGGAGCTCCTCACTGTGGGCTGGAAGAGTCCGGGGAGACGGGTGAGCTCAGAGGACGCTCAGAGCTTTCCGGGGAGATGACCGAAGGGACAAGGCAGAACCTCAAGGGAACCTAAATGAAGGGCCCAGAGGAAAAAAATCCAGAACTTGAGGCGACTTCGCTGAAAACCCCAGGAGGCCGTCTACACCGACGGTGCACTTGGCTGTGGAGTGGGCCCAGGACTGGGAGGGAACCCCCCAGCGCGGGAGGTGCTGAGCGGGTCCCGGGGTAGTCGTCTGGGTGTCCGGGCTCCATGGGGCGCCCAGGCCGGCGCCCACCTACCCTGCGCCAGGCAGCTCCGCACCACGATCGGGCGGCTCCCGCGGCGGCCTTGCAGGCTTAGAAGAAGACCGCCCCGGCCACCGCCCGGGCACCCGTCCTGCCCCCACGGACCCGCCCCCTCCCTGGGAGACCCTCCCCATCCCCGCCCCCCGCCGCCGCCCGGGGCAGCCGAGCCTGAGCCTGGGGCAGACGCGCTCTCCCTCGGGTCTGCAGCGTGGGACCAGCGCGCGGAGCACGGAACGGGCAGCGAGCCCGGGGCCCTGGAGTCGTGCCAGCTCGCGGTTTGGGGCGCCGCCTGGAGTGCGGAGAGCTTTCCCTCGTGGCCCGCCTGCCCGCGCAGCTAATGTGGAGGCTGGACCCCACAGGGACGCCCTTCCCGGCCCACGCGGCGCAGGGCCACCTCGCGGCCAGGAAGCTGGCGCGACAGTGAGGCTGGCGCGCTTGCTCCGCGCCGCCGCTGCGGACTCCCCCTCCAGAGGGTCCAGGCGAGGGCGGGTCCTTCCCTCTCCGCGCCCACCACGGCCCAGCCCGCGCGGCCCGCCACCGCAGCTGCAGCGCGCCGGGTGCTGAGGACGCGCGAGGAGTGTCCCCTTCCCTCCAGACTAGTTGGGAACACCTAGCAAGCCCAGCCTACACCTTGGGGAGGGGGCCGGGTTCTTTGACCGGACCTACCCTAAAACTAGTGCTCACAAAGCTGGTCCCGACCGGCACAGGTGAACCTGGTCAAAATGCAGATACTGCCCCGTTCCAGACCTACAGAATTTGAAACTCTGCGAGTGGGGACGGCATTCCGGGGTCGAGCAGGCAATTCTAATGCGTGCTAAGGACGGGAAGTACAGGGCTAAGGCACCGCCGCCGCCCCTTTCTCAGCAGAAGAGCAGAGAGGATACCGGGGGCGGAGGAGCGTCTTGATTTCCTTCAGCAGCGCACCTCACCTGTGTGGTTATGATGGCCCTTCTTTCAGGTTGCAGGGTGAGCGACCGAGCTCCCTTTAAAATTCTCCCAGCTGGGTCTGTATGTAGTCCAGATCCAGGCTCCGAAAGCAGTTAAACTCTTCATAGCGAATTTGTCTGGAACTGAAAAGAGAAAACCACAAATGGCCTACTAGTTCCATTCTCAGTAGGTAGCCTTCCTCCAGAGGCGGTAGTGCCGGAGGAAGCTGCGTTTTGGATAGGGCTGTATTTTCCAACAGTCAACCTTGACTGGATCTTTGTGGATCTTCCTTTCCTCTGCCTCTACCTCTAGGCAGTTGAAAAGTTGATTGACGTCCAGACAGCTTTGGAGTTAATTCTCTCTCATATTGCTAATTGCAGAATTGCATTTGTCTTACATCTCCCTCTTTTCTCCTTGCTTGTTAGCCCTCCTTTCTTTCTAGTCTCGAGACTGCTACTCAAATACATCAGAGGGAAAACTTCTTTAAAATCCACTCCACTAATGGAATCTGACCTTTTCGGTAGTTCCCTCAACTCTGTCGACGAAAATAATCCATAACTAATCTATAAATGAAAATTTGGGTGAGTTTATTCTGAGCTTAAATTTTAGGATTATGACCCGGGAGAGTCTTTCCACAAAGGAACAGAGCACTCCAAAGAAGTGAGGGTAAACAGGGTGGTTATATACCCTCAAAGAGGGTGTTTCACATATGATTGAAATGTCCCTCCCACAATAGTCACAAGATTGCCCTGTTGGCACAGCACTTCATGGACACAGCAGGTAGTGGGTCTGCTATCTTGGTGGGCTTAGCAGGAGGCAAGTCTATTGTCTCAAGCTGGGCATCACAGGTGAGCGCAGCAATCACTTTCTAGCCTAAGGAAAGATACTTAATCCTTAAAGAGACATCAACGTTGGGAGGGGGAGGGAAGTTGCGCCTTTATCTCAAGGGCCTTTTGCTCTTGCCATAGGGAATATCTAAAGCAGATATACAGTGCATGCTCAACGGCCTCGGTCAGGCCCTTTTGGAAAGACAAGGTCAGGCCGAATTAGGTTTACACCAAATGGCTTCCTCATATATTCCAATATATCCTATTACTTGCCATTTTTATTTGTCAACTCAAACCTGTCATGTTGCTTTGGGCTCTTTCCCAACAATTTCTTTTGCTCCTTATCCGTAATTGGCAGGGCTGTACTTGCACTTGCGCTGGTGATCTCTCCTTTTTGCCTGCTTAATTGAAGTTCATTTGTTTATTTTAGCAGGAGATTCAGTCTTCTCTTTCCATTCCCAGACATTATCCTCCATGACATCTACCTCCAGGACAATGACCCTTTTAAGTACCCGGCATGTTTCTCACACTGCTTCATCTACCAGGTTATATAACCTCACTCGCAGTTGAAAATATTTCCTCTCTAAGATATAAGATTCTAAAATTCTACTTTTTGGCCACAGTCACTTTTTTCACCATGTCTCCCAAATCTGCTCTTCATCAGTCTTTGAATTTCCTGTCTTTTAATCTCTCAATTTCCTCAGTTTATTAGACTTATTCTGGCTTCACATTGTGTTCTGCTATTTCAAAAATACACCTCATTCCTTGTCAGAAAGTGTTATTTCCTTAACCTCATGCATTCCTACTTTGATAAGCCTCAGACTTTGGTAACAAACCTATCTGCTTTCTTTTTCTTCTGCCCTGAGCTGATGAGTGGAAATGGGTAAGGCCATAAAATGAGACTTACTCAGCCTCAGGCAATAGGATTTCCTGTCCTGGGAAACGCCTTAAATGGCCTTATATTTTATACATATTAACAAGTGTCTGGATGCGTTGTCACTCAAGGTCCAGTGTCGACTACTAGTAAACATAACCCGTAAACTCTGAACCCTAACCGTACACTCTCTTGGCTAATGCCTTTCAAGCTCCATAGAATACTTCTCCATATCTTTTGCTGTTTGTCTTAAAAACAAAAGATGACTGTATCTGAATGTCCTGAAGAGTTATGAGCGGGCTCTTGCCAAGATTGGAGGCAGGTAATGCTTCACTGTGTGGGAGAATATGAATGGTGGAAGTGCTTAGGTGAAAAAAGACAAGGTAACCTGTTCAGTCCTTCCACCCAAGGATAATAATTGCAAAAGATGCTTGCATAGTGAAGTTATCATTTCCAGTGGTGCTGAACATCCATTTATTTGCTTTTCTTCACGTTCCATTCATGGTTTGTATGATATTTACAACTGTTGCACGTGGCAGCTGAGGAGCATTTTATGATATTAAACAATTCACAGTACTTGTATATTTGTATATTTCTGGATCTACACATAAAATATATGAAGGGTAATATTAATTGTTTACATTGGCAAACAAACTCTGAACACCACAATTACAAATAATTTTATTTAAAAGATCTTTACTGAAAGTTTAAAAAACTCAAGAAATTAAACTATCAACTGTATTTAAATAATTTTTATACTTATTATATGTAATTTGTATTTTCCTTTTAGTTTTAATAGATATTTTTTAGCATCTCCATTCCCCGTTAATTTTCCTCCACTTCCCATGGTCAATCATTCTGAAGTGTTTTTTGTACACACTTTGATTTGTATGTGTTCCTGCAAATCATGTATTGCTGCTTGTATGGGCATGTTAATTATTTACACGCTTGGTCTTGATTGTAGATCTTATTACAGTCTTGCTGTTTAAGATCTAAACATATTTTTCGTCATAATTCTGTAGATTATTCCATGGTGCCTATGTTTTCTTCTAGTGTTCCTGTAGTTTGTTTTTTCATTGAAATCTTTGGTTCATCAAGAATTTATTTTAATATGTTTGCCATATGGATGGATCTTTCATTTTTCCAAATGATTAGCAGATTACTCCCAAATGTAATTCTTTCCTCATTAATTTGAAAAGATCTTATCATATATTAAATTACCATATATACTTGTGTCTGTTTTTAGATTCTGTATTTTACTCCATTACTCTGTCTAACCAGATCCAATTTACAATAAGAGTTTACACTATGCCAGATACAGTTCTATACCCATTACATGTGAACTCACATATCATCCTCATAACATTATGAGCTGGTGCTCTTATCCCTATTTTACAAATTTAGGAACTGAGGCAGAATGCAAGTCCAAAGTAAGTATGAGGAAGGAAATAACAAAAATCAGAGAAGAAATCAATAAAATAGAGACTACAAAAGACTAAATAAATCTTAGAAAGGATCAACTAAATTACGAGGTTGTTTTTGAAAAGATAAAATTGATAAGCATTTAGCTAGACTCACCAAGAAAAAAAGAGAGAGGACTCAAATAAATAAAATCAGAAGGGAAAGAGATGATGGGGTTCAGGGCTGGCTGCCCCAAGATGCGCCCCTCTGGTATGTGGATTATTTCAAGCTGAAGACAATAAAGGCTCAGACTCAGCAAGAACATTCAAGCTTACCCCCCACACACAACAGCCTAAAGAAATTTAAAATAAAGGCCTGTCCCCAGGACAGGTCATCACCATAGATAACTTTGGGTTCCAGTAGACTGGGAGGATCCTCGCTGAGCCCACTCTTGTCAAGTTCTATTTACCAAACATTTGCTTTTCCATTTCCATGTGGGTTGCCTTTCCTCCCTTTGAAGCCCCAAATCATTACCCCAATGTCCTCCTTGTCTGTAGCTAAGGATACTTAAACAGGCAGCCTTTGCCACTTGGCTGAGTTACTGAGTTTCTCCTGAGTTTCTGCCATGTATATGTGCTATTAAACTTTGTTTGATTTTCTCCTGCTAACCTGCCTTTTTATTTGACCAGCCATAAGAACCTTAAGGGAAGTTGAGGGGAGGGATTTCTCCCACTTTCTCAACAGAGAAAACGTTACAACTGATACCACAGAAATATAAAGGATCATAAGAGACTACTAAGAACAATTATACATCAACAAACTAGGCAACCTAGAAGAAATGGACAAATTCCTAGAAACATATAACCTATCAAGGCTGAATCAAGAAGTAATAGAGAATCTAAACAGATCAATTACTAGTAAGGTGATTGAATCAGTAATCAAAACCTCCCAACAAACAAAAGTCCAGGAGCAGATGGCTTCACTGGTGAATTCTACAAAACACTTAAAGAACTAATACCAATCCTTCTCCAACTCTTCCAAAAAATAGACAATGAGGAAACACTTCAAATTCATTTTACAAGGCCAGTATTACCCTGATACCAAAACCAGAAAAGGATGCCACAGGAAAATAAAAGGACAGGCCAATATCCCTGATGAACATAGATGCAAAAATCCTAAACAAAATATTGGCAAAGTGCACTAAAAAATGCATGAAAATGATCATATACCACGATCAAGTGGAATTTACTCCAGGGATGCAAAGATGGTTCAATATCCACAAATCAATCAACATGATACACCACATTAAAAAAATGAAGGATAAAAATCATATGATTATCTCAATAGATGCAGAAAAAGCATTTGAAAAAATATTCATTTATGATAAAAACTCTCAACAAAGTGAGGCCATTATACGATAAGCCCACAGCTAACATCACACCCAACAGGTAAAAGCTGAAAGCTTTTCCTCCAAGATTAGGTACCAGACAAGGATGTCCACTCTTGCTACTTTTATTCATAATAGTATTAGAAGTCCTAGCCAGAGCAATTAGACAGGAGAAAGAACAAAAGGCATATCACCTCATACCTGTTAGAATGGCTATTATCAAAGAAACAAATAATAAGTGTTGACAAAGATGTGAAGAAAAGGGAACCCTTGTGCACTGTTGGTGGGAATGTAAATTGGTGCAGCCACTATGGAAAACAGTATGGAGGTTCCTCAAAAAAGTAACAATAGAACTACCATATGACCCAGCAACGCCATTTCTGGGTATTTACCCAAAGGAAACAAAAACACTAGCTCAAAAAGATATATGTAGGGCTGGCCCAGTGGTGCAGTGGTTAAGTTTACATGTTCTGCTTCTCAGTGGCCCGGGGTTCGCTGGTTCGGATCCTGGGTGTGGACATGGCACTGCACGGCAAGAGCCATGCTGTGGCAGGCATCCCATGTATAAAGTAGAGGAAGATGGGCATGAATGTTAGCTCGGGGCCAGTCTTCCTCAGCAAAAAGAGGAGGCTTGGCAGTAGTTAGCTCAGGGCTAATCTTCCTCAAAAAAAAAAAAAAGATATATGTACCCTTATGTTCACTGCAGTATTATTTACAATAGCCAAGACATAGAAGCAACCTAAGTGTCCATCAATGGATGAATGGTAAAGAAGATGTGGTATATATATACAATGGAATATTATTCAGCCATAAAAAGAGAGAAATTTTGCCATTTGCAACAATAGGGATGGACATTGAGGGCATTATGCTAAGTGAAATAAGTCAGAGAGAGAAAGACAAATACTGTATGATCTAAAGCAAAACAAAACAAACAACAACAAAAGTTCAGATACAGAGAACAGCTTGGTGGTTGCCAAAGGCAGGTTTCAGGAGGTTGGCGAAATGCATGAAGGTGGTTATGAGGAAAAACTCCCAGTTATAAAATAATTAATTATGGGACAAAAGGTACAGCATGGTGACTATAGTTAATAACACTGTATTGTATATTTGGAAGTTGCTAACAGAGTATGTCTTAAAAGTTCCGATCACAAGAAAAAAATTTTAACTATGTATGGTGATGGATATTAACTAGACTTGTTGTTATCATTTTGCAATACACACAAATATGGAATCATTATGTTGTACACCTGAAATTAGTATAATGTGTCAATTATATCTCAATAGAAAAGAAACAGTAAAAAAATAAAAATTAACAGTTTATAGAAAGAAAATGAGGAATGAGTCATTTTAATATCTGAGAGAAATGCTTCCCAGACAGAGGGAACTGCAAATGCAAAGGCCCTGAAGCAGGACCACTTTGGTATGTTTGAAAAGCAGTGAGGAGGCCAGCATGGCAGAAGAGGCCTAAGTATGGAAGAGGATAAGAGAGATGAGATCAGAGAGGTAATGGGGAGGCTAGATTGTGTTGGGCTCTGGAGATCAGTTTTAACTTCTGCTCTGAGTAAGCTGGAAAGCCTTTGGCATATTTTGAGCCAAGGAGTGACATCATCTGAGTTGCATTTTAAGATGGTCAACTGCCTGGGGCAAGGATAGGAAAGATACAGGACTCTTGCAATGGGGTGAGAGATGATGGTGGTTTGGACCAGAAAGGGAGCAATGTAAATAGTGCGAAGTGGTCAGATTCTGGACACGTTTAAAAGGTACAGCCAATAGGATTCACTAATTAATTAGATATAGAGTGTAAAAAAGAAAGAGGAGTCAAGTATGAACCCATTTTTTTTGCCTTAAGCAAAGTGGAAGGATGGTATTGCCACTGACTGAATGGAGATAGATGCAGGAGCTCTGTTTGTCCATGTGAAGTTTAACATACCTTTTAGACAGTCAAGTGGAGATGTTCAATGGGCAATTCAAGGAGGAAAGGGAGGGATGTGAACTTGTAAGTCACAAGCACACAAATGGTGTTAAAAGACATGAGACTGGATCTAAAGATCACCTTGGGAATGGGTGAAGATAAAGACCGCAAGTGCAAGGGCTGAGCCATTGAAGGTCAGGCAAATTATGAAGAACCAGCAAGTGTAACTGAGAAGAGAAACCACAAAAGTAGGAGGATCAGAAGAGGGTGATGTCCTAGGAGCCAAGTGAAGGAAGCATGGTAAAGAGAAATGGGGGTCAATTATGTCAAATGATTTGAGAGTCAAGTATGGTAGGGGCTAAGAATTGATAATTAAATTTAGCTACAAGAATGCTTTTATAAAGGAAGTTTAATTGAGGGGAGAAGGCAAAACCCTGAATGAAATAGGTTCCAGAGAAAATTGGAGAAGAAAAATTCCATAAAGTGAGTATAGACATGCCTTTAAAGAAGTTTTTGCTGAAAAGGAAGGAGAAAATGGGATGGTAGCTGGAGTCCTGGGCTCCTAATGGTGACTGATGCATCCAGGGATCAAAGGTAAATGGAATTGTCCCCGCAGTGGCAGATGTAAGTGCTGAGGAGAAGGGGATGCAGGGTGTGGGGCTCCTGCTTGACTCCTGCTGATGGAAACAGCAGTCCTCCAGAGGAACGTCTTTCTCCTAGGACACAGGCACTGTCTTGACACTTGCCAATGGCAGCCTGAGTGTACAGCAGCGTGTTGAATCTGAAGGGGTCTCATAAACCCACAGAGGAATGGTCTGACTCTGAGAGAGCAGGCAGAAAGATGGGAGTTGAAAGACATCAAGGGACAGAGACCAGCCAGCTGGGTTTCACTGTCCCTTAATTCCCTGTATTCCCTATATTCCAGACACGACCTGCACTGCTCCTCCCTCTGCCTAAAACCTGGGGTTATTCAATTGCCTACATGGCCCAGCACCTCAGAGCTAGTTTAACGTCAGACAACGGGAACAGATGACGGGGGGCGGTGGTGGGGGTTCTCTGTTGCCTTCAGCTCATCCTCTGTTAGCACAACTGTGTGATCATTTTGAGGGAAGTGAGAAAAATGGAGAAAACTTTTTATTTCCCCAGGGCAGAAATTGTGAGCCATTGGTAAAATATAGTCATAATTCTTGTACCACATTTGAGGCACTTTAGAACAAGTTTGTACCTTTTAAAAAACATGCATCAAGCAGGCAAGTATGATTTCAAACAGGCGAGCTTTAAGCAAGGGCTTTACACTTTAAACATACTAGTCTTTGTTTCAGGTATGTAGCTCAGCTTCTGCTTAAGAATCGTAGTCAGTATCTGTCCATTCACTCCGCAGCCAATGAGAGGGAAAAGTTGTTACCTAGTGTCGGGGGTCTCAGGTCCTATGGCGGGTAGAATGGCCCCCAAAGATGTGCACACTCTAATCCCTAAACCTGGGAATATGTCACATCACGTGGCAGTAGGGACTTTGCGGATGTGCTCAAGGTCATGGACCTCACAATGGAGAGAGAATCCTGCATTCTGTGTGAGCCCAGTCCAGCTAAATGGGCCCTGAGAAGTAGAGGCTTTCTCCAGGTGAAGGTAGAAGAGAGTAAGCAGAAGACGCATTGGGGAGATTTGAAGCATGAGGACATGACAGACCAATGCTGCTTTGAAGATGGAGGGACAGTGTGATGAGGAATGCAGGGGACCTTAAGGAGCTGAGAGACACTCCCAGCTGATACTCAGCAAGGAAATGGGGACTTCAGCACTGCTACTCCAAAGGAACTGATTTCTACCAACAACTTGAATGAATGTAGAACAGGCTCTTCTCCGGAAGCTCCAGCTAAGAGCCAGGCCCATCAGCATCTTGATTTCGGCCTTGGGAGTCCTTCTACAGAGAAGCAGCTGAGCCTGCCCACCTGGACTTCTGACCCACACACACTGCCAGATAGTAAATGAGGGCTCTTAAGCTGCTAAGTTTGTGACAATTTGTTACAGAAGCAATAGGAAAAAAAGGTTCCATGTAAGGAATTCTCTGAGCAAGCTCCCAGAACCACCATATTTGCTAAAGTAGATTTATAGATAGCTTTTGTTGTTTTAAAAAATTTCTTCTCTTCCTAGCTTGCTAATTTTTCTGGAATATTCTGCATCCACTGTGGTAATCATGTCTTCTTTTCTTTAGTCAATGTTATGGCTGAATTTTGTCCCCTCAGAATCCACACGCTGAAGCCATAACCCTCAGACCTCAGAATGGGACTCTCTGGAAACAGAGGCGATCAAGTTCAAATGGCTTTGTTAGGGTGGCCCTGATTCAATCTGACTAGTGTCCTTATACAAAGATACCTTCCAATGGGCCCCAAGGACACACACACACAGAGAAAAGACCACCTGAGGGCATAGCAAGCCAAGGAGAGAGGCCTCAGAGAAAACCAGCCCTGCACACAACCTGATCTTGGACTTCCAGCCTCCAGAGCCGTGAGAAATAAATTTCTGTTGTTGAAGGCACCCAGACTGTGGCAGTGTGCTATGGTGGCACTAGCAGGCTAACACAGTCCATTAAGTGTTGTCAATTGAATTAGATTTCTAAATTTGAACTACCCTTGTAAATTTGAACAAATAGACTATTTTGCATTATGCATGTTTTTATTCACTGCCATATTCAACTTGATAGTATTTTATAGAGGAATTTTGCACCTATGTTCATAAGTAAAATTGGCTTACAATTTTATTTTCCTTTACTAAGCTTGTTTTGATGTTAAAGTTATAAAATGGAAAGCCACATAACATGAGTGGAGTACTTTCCCTTTCCACTATAACAGTTTATATGAGAGAGTAATGTATATCTTAAATGTTTGCCACTAATCCCTAAAATCCGGTCATCTTTCTGGAGGGCAACTTTATTTTCTTTCATGTTATTCTATTCAATTTTCTCCTTATTCTTGGCTTAATTTTACAAATTTATGTTTTGTTGAAATTTTTTCATTTTATATAACTTTTGTGATTTCTATCTTTAATTTTAATAATTTTTATCTATTTCATTGGTCCTTTCAACCAAAAATTAAAATTTATATCTTAATTGTCCCTTTGTTTCTTTTGTAATGATTTTCTGCTTTTATATTTATTATTTCTTTTCTTCTATTTCGTTGAATTTACAGTGTTTTTTTTTTTTTTGCACTAACTTGTTAATTTGAACATTTAGCTTATTTCCAAGCTTTTTTATTTTCTAATACATGGAATTAAAGCTTTACGTTTCTTTCTTTTTTTGCACTCCAGTAGTTGGGACGGTTGTGGGGCCAGCCCCCATCCAAGGAAAGGGAAGAGGAAGAACAGCAAAACCATCTATAGCCATTTATAATCCATTGGGCAGGTGAAGAGGACCAGATCTGACCCATTTTCTCTCCCTTCCCGCCGCTCATTACACTGAGGCCCTCAGGAATGCAGCTGAGTGCATGGATGTAAAAGTGTCCTCCAAGATGACCTCTAAATGTGTATTTTCAGCCCCAGCCTCACTTCTTTTTTTTATTGAGACGTAATTGACACATTATGTTATATTAGTTTCAGGTGTGCAACATATGATTCAATATTTGTATACATTGCAAAATGATCCCCACAATCAGTCTAGTTAACATCTGTCACATACACAGATACAAAATTGTTTTTCTTGTGATGAAACTTTTAGGATCTACTCTTTTAGTAACTTTCAAGTATGCAGTACAGTATTATTAACCATAGTCACTATACTGTACATTTCATCCTCAAGACTTATGTATTTTAAAACTGGAAGTTTGTATCTTTTGACCCCTTTCATACATTTCATTCACCCCCCTCCCCCCACCCCTGGTAGCCACCAATCTGTTCACCATATTTGTGGGATGCTTTGGGTTTTTTTGTTTTTTAAGATTCCACAAGTAAGTGAGATCACACAGTATTTATCTTTCTCTGTCTGGCTTATTTCACTTAGCATAACGCCCTCAAGGGTCATCCATGTCGTTACAAATGGCACTATCTCCTTTCTTATGACTGAATACTATTCCATTGTGTGTGTGTGTATGTATATATATATACATACACATACACACACACACACACACATATATATATATATATACATACACACACACCACATCTTCTTTTCTTTTTCTCCCCAAAGCCCCCAGTACATAGCTGTATATCCTAGTTGTAGGTCCTCCTAGTTCTTCTATGTGGGACACCACCTCAACATGGCTTGGTGAGGGGTGATAAGTCTGTGCCCAGGATCCAAACTAGTGAACTCCAGGTGGCCAAAGTGGAATGTGTGAACTTAACCACTCGGCCATGGGGCCAGCTCCCACATCTTCTTTATTCATTCATTCATCGATGGACACTTAGGTTTGCTTCAATGTCTTAGCTATTGTACACAATGCTGCAATAAAAATGGGGGTGGATTTATCTTTTTGAATTAGTGTTTTCATTTTCTTCAGATAAATACCCAGAAGTGGCATTGCTGGGTCATATGGTAGTTCTACTTTTAATTTTTTGAGGATTCTCCATACTGTTTTCCATAGTGACTGTGCTGTTACATTCTCACCAACAGTATAGAAGGGTTCCTTTTTCTCACAGCCTTGCCAACACTTGTTGTTTCTTGGCTTTTTGATGATAGCCATCCTAACAGGTATTACATGATATCTCATTGTGATTTTGATTTGCGTTTCTCAGATGACTAGTGATGTTGAGGAACTTTTTATGTACCTGTTGGCCATCTGTATGTCTTCTTTGGAAAAACGTCTATTCAGATCCTCTGTGCATATTTAAATGAATTTTTTTTGCTATTGAGTTACATGAGTTCTTTATACATTTTGAATATTAAGCCCTTATCAGATGTATGACTTGCAAATATTTTCTCCCATTCCATAGTTTGCCTTTTCTTTTTGTTGTTGATTTTCTTTGCCATGCAGAAGCTTTTGTTTGATGTAGTCCCAATTGTTTATTTTTGCTTTTGTTGCCTTTGCTTTGGTGTCAAATCCAAAAAATCATCACCAAGACCAATGTCAAGCAGCTTATCACCTATGTTTTCTTCTAGGAGTTGTATAGTTTCAGGTCTTATATTCATCTTTAATCGATTTTGAGTTAATTTTTGTGTAATTCTTTTACACATAGCTGTCCAGTTTTTCCAACACCATTTGTTGAAGTGGCTGTCGTCTCCTATTGCATATTCTTGGCTCCTTTGTCATAGATTAATTGACTATGTTTGTGTGTATATGTTCTGGACTCTCTGTTCTGTTTTATTGATCTATGTGTCAGTTTTCATGCCAGTACTAGACTGTTTGATTACTACAGCTTGGTAATATTGTGTGAAATCAGGGAGCCTCCAGCTTTGTCCTTCTTTCTCAGGACTGCTTTGGCTATTCGGGGTCTTTTGTGGTTCCATACAAACTTTAGGATTGTTTTTTCTATTTCTGTAAAAAATGCCATCAGAATTTTGGTAGAGGTTGCATTAAATCTGTAGATTGCTTTGGGTAGTATGGAGATTTTAACGATATTAATTCTTCCAACCCATGAGCCCCATTTATTTGTGTCTTCTTCAATTTCTTTCATCAATGTCTCATAGCTTTCAGTGTACCGGTCTTTTACTTCCTTGGATAAATTTATTCTTAGGCATTTTATTCTTTTTTGATGCAACTGTAAAAGCTTTACATTTCTAGTTACCTTTTTAGCTCAGCAGACAAATGTTTATATGGATACTGCCATTCAGTTCTAAATATTTTTCAAAATCTATTTTGATTTTTCCTTGATGCATAAATTATTTATAAGTATGTGCATGTCTGTGTGTGTGTTTTCTCCAAATTGCTAATGCTATTGCACTATGGTCAGAGAGTCAATAAATGTGACTTATATGATGTTGACTTCTGAAATTTGTTAAATCTTCTCCCAAAGCTTACTGTTATGTGATCAATTTTTTTTTGTAGAAGTGGAATTATTGGTGGAAGGGTGTAAGCATGTTTAGACAACAGTTAACATATTGCCATGATGCTTTAGAAAGGCTCACAGTCAGCAGCAGAGAGTGATAACACAAGGGTAAAGAAAGCTGTTTGACATATTAGAATCTAGAATATCTTGGAAGGAGTAGAATTTTATTTGAATCTTACTGAGACTGAATAAGATTTCATAAATTCATTGAGTACTTGTGCCTCATGTTTTGTTAATTCCCTGACTGTGACTATTACCAATTTTCCACTGGGTTTTAGTCTCTTATTGATTGATAAAGATTCTATATAAGATTTAAAAAAAATAAACTTTTGTCAAACGTGATCAATTTTTGTAAATACTTCAAAAGTATTTACATTCTCTATTTGATGAATAGTGGATTCTGTGTATGTCCACCAGATATAGCTTCTATAATTCTGTTGTTTGAATCTTTTATACTCTTACTTAATTTTACTGTACTGGATTTATCAGTTGATGGAGGAAATATATTAAAACCCCCCATAATTGTGGATGTCAATTTCTACTTAAAATTTTGTTGATTTTTGCTTTATATTGAATCCATATTACTTTCCTAGTGAATTATTTTTCTTTTTATCATTTCATGGCGACTCCTTCTATCCTTATTAATGTTTTTTAATTAAACTTCTTATTATGAGCTAATTGTACATTCACACTCAGTTGTAAGAAATAATAGAGAGAGATTCGTGTACCCTTTACTCGGTTTCCCAGTGGTAACACCTTGCAAAACTATAGTTCAACATCACAACCAAGATATTGACATTGAGACAGTCAGGATACAGAGTGTTTCCATCACCACAAGGGTCCCTCCTATTGCACTTGTATAGCTACACCCACTCTCTCTCCTTCCTACCTGCTCCTAACATCTGGCAACCACTAATCTGTTCCCCATTTCTATAATTTTGTCATTTCAAGACTGTTATATAAATGGAATCATACTCTATGTAACCTTTTGGGGTTGGCTTTTTTCACTCAGCATAGTTCTTTGGAGATTCATCCAGGTCGTTAGGTACATCCACAGTTCCTTTTTCTGCTAAGTAGTATCCCACAGTGAGGACGTACCACAGTCTCTAATCATTCACCCTCTAAAGGACAATTGGGTTGTTTCCAGTTGTGGACTATTGTGAAAAGATATTCGTGTACAGGGATTTGTGTGAACATAGTCTTTATTTCTCTGGGATCAATGCCCAGGAGTGCAATTGCAGGGTCATATGGTAAGTCCATTTTAAGTTTTAAAATAAACTGCCAAGCTGTTTTCCATTGACAATCCCACCAGCAGTGTATGAGAAATCCAGTTCCTCCATATCCTCATCAGCATTTAGTGTTGTTTCTATTTCCGTTTTTTTTTTTTTTTAGCAAGTGTGTAGTGATACCTCATTGTGGCTTTAATTTGTATTTCCTAATAACTACGATGTTGAACATCGTTTCATGTGCATGTCTACAATGGGTATAGCTTCTTTTATGAAATGTCTCTTCTTGTCTTTTTTTTGTTGTTTTTTTGTTGAGGAAGATTGGCCCTAAGCTAACATCTGTTGCCAATCTTCCTCTTTTTGCTTGAGGAAGATTGTTGCTGAGCTAACATCTGTGCCAATTTTCCTCTATTTTATGTGGGATGCCACCACAGCATGGCTTGATGAGCCATGCTAGGTCCACGCCTGGGATCCGAACCCACAGACCCTGGGCCACTGAAGCTGAACTTGTGAACTTAACCACTACGCCACTGGGCTGGCCCCATCTTCTTGTCTTTTATCCATTTCTAATTGAATTGTTTTTTATTTTGAGTTTAAGAGTTCATTATCTATTCTAGACACTAAAAGTTTGCTGAAAATGTGGTTTGCAAATACTTTCTCCTCGTCTGTAGATTATTACTCCATCAGCTTAACAGGGTCTTTCACAGAGCAAAAGCTTGTCATTGTGACGAAGCCCAATTTATCAGCTTTTATGGATCATGCTTTTGGTGTTAAGTCTAAGAACTCATCGCGTAGCCCTAGGTCCTGAAGATTTTCTTCTTTGTTTTTTTCTAATACCTTTATATATTTATGCTTTCCATGTAAGCAGGTGATCCATTTTGAGTCTGCCTCCTGCCCAAAGCATGCCCCACACTTCACACTGTCCCTGTTGTCCCCGGGCAGAGACTCAACTCAAACAAGATGTTCTAGGGTTTGCATGTTGCAACATCTCCCTCCTAGTGTTTATTTTTATATTAGTATTAATAATAATTAGTATTCAGCACTAATTATTATATTAGTATTTGCATTATTACTAATTAAATTTTATATTATATTGTTATTTTATATTAGCATTATGACTTCACTGTGAGATGAAGATATATTATTTTAAAGTCTGGAATATAGAAAAGTATCAATTCTGACTTATCTGGTATCTCCACTGTGAAATGGGAGAAGATTCAAGATTTCCAAAATAAACCACTGTACAAAAAATGACCCAATGGAACACTATGAGGCTCAGTTATAAATAATACATATATTAATGTAAACACTGAACATCGATTTAACCAAAATTCATGATATAACTGTACTGGGAGGAGAGGTAGAGAGAAACACTAAGTGGCTGGATAGAAGGGATGCAGGAGCCATAAATTCTAATTTTTTCATATCAGAAAATAAATAGATCTAAAATTAAAAATCAATAAGTAGGAATTTAAGCATGTTCTTTTGAAATCTGGAGATAATCACTAGAAGAAAAAGATGAAAGTTTTGAAAATGACCCTCTCTGCAGAAGAGTGGAGAGAGGTGGGAAAGAGGGCTATGGTGTTTCATCAAAAGCTCTTTGAAACTATTTGACTCATGATTATTTAATGTGTAACTTTGGTAACATAAAAATGTTTTTTTTTAAAAAAGGAAACAAGTTGCTCTAGGCAATTCTACACCATGCCGTGCAGTCTTCCGTCATTGGAACATTGATATTAAGAACAAGGGCTGCTCACGTTTTTTCTAAGAGAAATGGACTGGGAAATAAAAGTGGCCACCAGACCAAAGCAGACTGCATGCTCCCATGCTTCAGTGAACCCACCTGTCGGCACGCGTGTGCAGAAGAAAACAGCAGCTATCTTTTGGTGAGTTTTTGGAATCGAGCTTACTAGTTAGATCCCACGTGCCCAGCAAAGAATGGACTCTGAACCCTCAAGCTCTCCACATAATTGGGGTTGACGTCAGGTTTAGACATAGTACCAAGGGACCCACCAAAGACTTGGTGGCCCTGGAAAAGAACTGGCTACAGGTGGTTCTGATTTGTCCATAGATAAGCTACAGAACCTTAAAACAACTTGCATCCGTTTTTATGGGGGAAAGGACTCGATCATCTCTGAGGGTGATATGCTAACCCTTGAGGAGATAGAATTTCTATTCCAAGGAAGAGAATGGGGTTCTGAGAGCTGTGGGGCCAGGGATGGGGTTGGATGTTAGCTCCCATTCAGAAAGGGCCGGAGCCCTGGACAGGCTGGAGAGGGCAAGGGAGAATAGGGTGATGTCTCAGATCTGGGAGGGTTTTCCTTTGGAGCCTATGGCCTTCTCCCCTGCAAGCTCCTGGCAGAGCTCTCCTACCAAAGCGGCTCTGTGTAGACCCTGGGCAGCCATGCTCACTGGGGGCAGCATGTGGCACCCGGCACCCAAGGCCCAGACCCCAAGGGAGGAGCTAATCCTGAGTGATGGCAAGTGAGGTGACAAGGTCATTCCTTGACGGGAACCAGATTTTAAGCATTTTTATGTCCATAACCCAGTTTCTCTCCCCATGCCATGACAAGTGCATACATTTCCTTTACACAGCACTTATTCAACAAATAACCAAGTATTTGTTTCAGTTGAAAATGCAAGTGTTAATCTCTAAGAACACCAATTTGTATGTGACAGAAAATAGTGTATTCCCAAACAACTTCCCCCATCCATGGAAATAAGTTGTAATGAAGTAAATGTTAGGTCAAGAGGATTCTATATAAAAATCTTTGTGTTTTAATCAAAACTTAAAGTTGAGTTCTATTAATTTCCCAACTTACTAAATTTGCTAAATTCTTAATAAGAAGGAAAAGGCTTGTTTTAAGAGTTCACATTTGTTAGGGGAAGACTTTTTTAAGTTGTTTTTTCTAGGAATTAGTCAAATCTAATGGAAAAATTAACACAAATATCAAAGATTAAGTTTTTAAAAAGTTAAAATAAAAATCAACTTGTGGGACCAGATTAGTGGTCTAGATTAGTGCACTGGATAGATTTTATTCAATGATGTAGTGGTTCCCATCTGAAAAGACTCAATAACTCAGAAAAAAAAATCTCAGATAATAAAAGGAATTCTAAGAGCGTTCATCAGGAAGGGCCTTAGAAACTCTGAGCCCTTCAGGACCTTCCTCACTCTATGCGTTTTTTTAAAATTTTTTTTACTGTTGGGGTTTTAAGAGCAGTTTTAGGTTCAGAGCAAAACTGAGAGGAAAGTATAGAGATTTCCTATATGCCCCTGGCCCTCTTCCACTATCCACATCCCCCACCAGAGTGGGACACCGGGTACAATCAATGAGCCTATATTGACACATCATAATCACCCAAAATCCAAAGCACACATTAGGGTTCACTCTTGGTGTTGTACATTCTATGAGTTTGGACAAATTTATAATGACAAGTGGATACGTGATACCATTACAGCATCAAACCGAGGAGTTGCAGTGCCCTAGAAATCCTCTGTGCTCCACGTGTTCACCCCTCCCTTCCCCTAACCCTGGCATCACTGATCTTTTTAGTGTCTCCATGGTTTAGGCTTTTCCTGAACGTCCTGTAGCTGGAAGCATACTGCACGCGGCCTTTTCACATTGGCTTCTTATATGCGGTGACATGCATTTCAGTTTCTTCCATGTCTCTCAGGGCTTGATAGCTCATTTCCACCTCATGCTTTTTTAAAGAAATATATTTTAACCTATTCAATATGCTAACAAAATCTCATCTTAATATCTGGATTATTCACAGTCTAATTCCAATTTAGGAACAAAATTTCCAAAATATTTATTTTAGCTTAATATTCAGCAGAGTGTTATAAAGTAAGTGGACAAGTATGAGAAATGTTCTACACTTATAGCTACTGCTTAGTAAGAGCAGAAAGAAGGAAGGGAGAAAAGAAGGAAGAAAGAGGGAGGCAGGAAGGAAAGCTAGAGGCATTTCCTTGGTTTCTGCTTTCTCTTATTATCTAAAACACAAAATGGGAGAATCAAGTTTCCTTAAAGAAGTGAAATACCAAAATATAGGGAAATTAAGACCACTTTTATTCTTCTTTACCTTGATTCCCGCCCTCCTTCAGTCTAATCTCCACACAACAGCAAGAATGATCTTGAAACATTGATTAAATCACCTCATTCTTTCCCCTATATAACCCAGCTGACGGTTTCTCAGAGCACGAGAACAAAAGCCCAAATGCTTTCCCCTCCCCACAGGCCCACAGCTCTGTCTCTGCAGGACCAGCAAGAGCTGACTGGGGCCCAGGTTAAAAACAAAAACTTCTGCATGATTTGTTTGATGGTCACTATAGTTGAGCCTGAGCTGCCTTCTGATGACCAGACTCCAAGAATCCAAATAGACTGTGCCCTTCTCATTCTCAGCTCCTGCCTCTCTCTCCTGTGACTCTCCTCTCATTACAGTCATGCGCCACATAATGACATTTTGGTCAACAGTAGACCGCTTATGTGATGGTGGTCCCACAAGATTATGATGGAGCTGAAAAACTCCTATCGCCTAGCGACATCATAGCCGTTGTAGTGCAGTGCAACCCGTTACTCACGTGTTCGTGGTGATGCTGGTGTAAACAAACCTATTGCTCTGCCAGTCGTATAAAAGTATAGCACACACAATTGGGTACAGTACATAACACTTGATAATGATCATAAATGACTGTTACTCGTTTATGTATTTAATATATTATACTTTAAATCATTATTTTAGAGTAAAAAAGTTATAGTAGGCTAGGTTTAATCTATTATTGAAGAAAGAAAATGATTTTTTTACAAACTTAGTGTAGCCCTAAGTGTCCTAAGAGTCTACTGCAGTGTCCAGCGATGTCCTCGCCCTTCACATCCACTCACCACCCTCTCACGGGCTCACCCAGGCAGCTTCCAGTCCTGCAGGCTCCATTCATGTAAGTGCCCTGTACAGGTGTAGCATTTTTTATCTTTTATGCTGTATTTTTACTGTACCTTTGCTATGTTTAGATACACAAATACTTATCATTGTGTTACAATCGCCTACAGTATTCAGTACAGTAACATGCTGTACAGGTTTGTAGCCCAGGAGCAACGGGCTAAACTATACAGCCTAGGTATGTGGTAGGCTATACCATCTAGGTTTGTGTAAGAGCACTCTATGAGGTTCGCACAATGACAAAATTGTCTAACGACACAATTCTCAGAACATATCCCTGTCATTATGTGACACGTGACTGTACTTCCCTCCAGCCATTCAAGTCTGCTTTCACTTGCTCACGCACCTTAGTCTGTTTTATGACTTGAAGGTGCTACATATGCCACTTCCCAGATCTGGAATGTTCTCCCTCCGAATCGTCAAATGGCTAGTTCCTAGCATCTCATCTTTAAATTATTCTACCCCTAAACTATCTCCCTCCCTGCCCCTCACTTTCTCTTTCCCAGTCCTTCCTTTGCTTCCTTTATAGGACTTATTAAAATTTAAGTGATTTTGTCTATTTGTTTTTTTTACTTCTGTCCCTGACAACAAGGGCAGTATCTGGAGAGCTAGTATATCACCCAGCACATTGCAGGCTCTCAACAAGTATTTGTTGAGTGAATATATAATTTAGGAAGCCACTTAATGAAGGTAAAGTCCTCCTGAATCAAGAGAAACAACATCAGTCACGAAGAGGAAGAAAGCACTTAAGAATGTTGGATAAAGAAGGCACAGTTTGGAGATCAGTAAGCAGCCAGGGACTGCCTTTGATGACTTGCAAAAAGCAGTCATTTAGAAAAGTGAACTTTGATCTTTATGAAGTGATTCATCTTCCCTTAGGCTACAGAAGCAGATATGTTTCCACAGGACTGTGAGGGAAAGTGCGTCAAGCCTGCCACAAACTTTTGATCCTGATGCTTTGCCCTGGAGGGTATCATGCACATTAATTTTACTCATGAAAGGAGATAGCAATAAAATAGTTATCAGATCATAAAGGACTTCATGCTTAGATGCTTCAGAAGGTGGGCCTATGTACACATATGTGACCTGTGGTTTTAGGAAATGAGGATTTAGGCACTAAAAGCGACATAGTTGGATCCTCTGTGTGTATAAATCATGACCATCATAATACCTGTAACTCAGATGAGGTTGAGTTTATGCTAAGAGAATTGTCCAGGGAAACCCAAATCAAAGTGCTAAGAAAAAACTGATGACAAGAGATAGGTAGACCTCTTTTCTTTTTGCCCACAGATACCCCTTGATATTACGAAAAGGGAAGCCTGAGGATCGGTCGTGTCCACTGACTCTATTAAGGATATTTCCTGGTCAACAGCAGGGAATCTATGGTGAAGCTGAAACATTATTCTAGCTTGGGACAGTGTAGAGAAGGACCAGAAACCCAGGTCATGTTGTAGAAAAGGAGTGAAAAGAATTTTCAGCTATGAAAATACTAAATATTTAGAAGTTCAACGACCCACTGAAACACCACTGTACCCCAAACCTCCCCAAATACTGCTGCCACTATCCTTACTGAATAGGTGGCAGGTTCTCTGACAGCCACCTCAAGATGGCTGGTATGGTGCTTGTCAATCAACCAAAGAGGTGCCATAAACGTGTAAGAATGGGTAAGATAAATTGCAGATGATTCTTGGGAAAAATAATTCTGGAACATAGCTCTTTCTCACAGAAAAAGATATGCAGATTTTCCCCTCAACAGGGAACTTGCAAGTCCAACCAGAGTGCCCTCTGAGTGAGCAGCCACCTGGCATGGGGTTTCGAGAGTTCTTCTGAGTAACAGGTAGTTATGTGAACAGTGGGAAGAAGCAGAGAGTGAAGAAAATTCAGAGCATCAGACAAGTGCAACTGCACTTAGGCTTCTGTTCCAAGGATGTTGGTGGGTCAGGTGAGAGAGATGAAGTCAAATGGGCATAAACTGGCAAAACACTGGAACAGAGTTTAGTGGGAGTAACAGAAGAAGGAAAGGGCAGTGACTAAGACCATATCTACAAACAGAAACAGACATGAAAGTCCTGGGGAGTCTGGTTGACAGGGTTGGGGTTAGTTGTTCTTAACATTCTCTTTGGCCACCCTTAACTCCAATAATTCTATCTTAATTCCACAAAGTATGAAAAAAGAATATTTCAATAGAGAAAATTCTATTTTATTTACAATAAAAGTATTCAAGCAATCCATGCAAAGTTCAGAATAATGCTGATACTAGAGAAATAATCTGACGCAGTATTATGGGAGAGTCACAAAAACTCACAAAACTAATTAAATAGGACTAAATTGATAGATTTCTACAAACAGCTAACTCAATTACTATAAAATTACAGGATTTGGTCAAGGCTCCCTCATGTACCAATGAAAATGAAACTTTGAAAGCAATTCTCCTTGAAAATTAACTGGGTGGTTTAAAGAAAGAAAAAAAGTCTTTAAAACAACAAAAGTCACAAGAATACACAAGTATTTGGTAAATCTGATAAAGATATAAGTAATGTCATATTAAACAGTCATTGGAACTGTCAAAGTAACAAAGGGTAGCCAAGAAAAAATAAACAAAAGGAAAACCTGCTGAGCCTGGAGTCAGAAGTCCTAATTTCTAGTACTGATTTCTCAATCTGTTAATTGGATGGCTTTAGGTAAGTCCCTTAATTTCTCTGGGAATTTCTTCATAGTAATTAAGTTTAGTTATGTTGGTCTAATATAGTTTTGATTGCCTACCATTTGCCATGAACTTTTTTAGGACAATGGGAAAGCACAGATGAGTAAAACATAGCTGCATTCTATGAGTCAGATAGGTTAAAACACTGCATTACGTGGTGATATATACAGTGATGGAAACATATCCAAAACAAAAAGTCTGTTGTCATTTGCTATGGACTGAAAGTTTGTGTCCCCCTAAAACTCACACGTTAAAACTCTAATCCCCAAAATGATGGTATTTAGAAGTGGAGCCTTTGGCAGGTAATTAGGTCATGAGAGTGGAGCCCTAATGAATGAGATTAGTGCCCTTCTAAGAAGAGACACAAAAGAGACCATCTCTGTCTTTACCATATGAAGACATAGAAAGAAGGCAGCCATCCACAAAACAGGAAGTGGGTCCTTACCAGATGCTGGATTGACAGCACCTTGATTGTGGACTACCCAGCCTCCAGAACTGTGAGAAACAAATGTTTGTTTTTAAAACCACCCAGTCTATGGTATTTGTTAGAGCAGGCTGAGCAGACTAAGACAATCATTCACACGATAGACGTTTCCTGAATGCCTTCGGCCCATGGCATTGCAGTAGTCTGCTCTCTTGCAAATCCTGCAACAACTGCTGGTTTTGAATACAGTTAGTCTTCAGCTCTTTCCTGGCTGTAGCATCACATCAAACATACTGTTCAGGGAGATTAGTTGGAAGATGGCAGCATAGGAGGATCCTGAGCTCATCTCCCATGGATACAACAAATTACAACTACATGTGGAAAAATTTACTCTAAAACAGATGTAGAAACTGGATGAAAACAACCTCCACAACAAGAGATAACACAGAGTGGGGTGAAAGAGGCAGAAGTACACACCCTAGGAGAAACCACACCCTGGCAGTGGCACGTCAGGGAAGCACCTCGAAGGCATGGAGCTTTTCCCAGAGGAGCAGGAGACTCAATCTACACTTTAGGCACCCCAGCCCTGAGATCTAGAATAAGAGAGATGAGCCCCCAAAACATCTGGCTTTGAAAACCAATGGGGAATATGCCCAGGAAAACCATAGAACTTCAGGAAAATGAGAACCTGTTCTTAAAGGGCCCACTCCCAGACTCGCTCGACCTGATAACCAGCACAGAAACACCAGACAGAAAAGTGCATAGTACACTGGTAAAGGAGACTCACTTACCAAGCTTGAAGCTCACCCTGGAAAGGCAGGTGGCAGCTGGGGCCCCTCCCTTAGGGACTGAAACACTGACGGCAGCTATTTTTGTGACCTACTTTAGCCATGGTGACACAGATGCTGACGGGTGCCATTTTGGAATCCTCCGTCTAGCCTGTTAGTGCAGGGGCCTGCCTTACCCACTAGAACACTAGAGGCAATTGGGCACGGCCAGGCAGCACAGGCAGCCCACCACAGGGACCTGTCCCACCTACCAGTGAGCCCACAGTGGACTTGTGCCACACCAGGGGCCTGCCCCACCCAAGAGCACACCCCAGGCAGTTGAGTACCACTGCGCTTCATAGCCAGCCCACACCAGAGGCCTGCCCTGCCCAAGAGCAAGCTAGGCTAGGCCACACGCCCAGCCACACCAGGGGCCTATCCCTCCCACCAGTGTGCTGAGGCAGTTGTGTACTGCCAGGATACATAGCCAGCCCTTGCCAGAGGCCTGCCTGCCCAAGAATGAACTACCAACAGCTGTGCTGCTGGGCTGTACACCCAGCCACACTGGGGGGCCTGCCTCATGCACCAGTGAGCCAGCAACAGTCCAGGACACACAGCCAGCCATACTGGGAGCCTGCCCTACCTACCAGCGCACCCAAGGCCATTGTGCACAGCCAACCCTTGCCAGGGGCCTGCCATGCCCACCAACATACTAGCAACAGCTGTGTTCCAGCAGGCCACACACCTAGCTGTACCAGAGGCCTGCCCCACACACCAGTGAGCTAACAGTAGTCATGGGCTGTGCAGCTAGCTGCACTGGGGCCTGCCCTGCCCACCAGCGTGCCTGACGCAGTGAAGCACTGGCGGGCCAGGCACCCAGGAACACTGGAGGCCTGCAGCAGTTGCATGCCCCCAGGCCTAGTAACTAGCCACACCAGGGGGCCTGACCCACTCATCAGTGAACCCACAGTAGTTGTATGCCACCAGGCCTTGCAGCAGGCTGTACCAAGGGGCTTCCCTGCCCAATAGTGTGCCTAGAGCAACTGCACATGGCTGGGCCTCACAACCAGTCAGCCCAGGGGCCTATCTACGCACCCACAGCAATAGTGGCCCCACCACAACAAAAGGGCTCATGAAGCCCAAACAGGGGACAGCTCTGAAGCATTTGGCATGGGTGATGAGAGGGAATTATGCTGATGAGCCCCATAAGACATCTCTCACATAAGGCCACATTTCCAAAACCCAGAGAGGTAGCCAATCTACCTAATATGGAGAAATAAGCTCAGAGAAGTAGGCAAAATGAGGCAACAAGGGAATACATTCCAAATAAAAGAACAGGACAAATCCTCAGAAAAAGAACTAAATGAAACAGAGATAATCAATCTGATAAAGAGTACAAAGTAATGGTCACAAGGGCGCTTACTGAACTTGGGAGAAGAACAGATGATCACAGTGAGAATTTCAACAGAGAATTAGAAAATGTAAAAAAGAACCAATCAGAGCCAAAGTTACAATAATTGAAATAAAAATTTCACTAAAGGGAATCAACTGCAGAGTAGGTAACACAGAATGGATCAGCAATCTGGATGAGTAGAGGAAATCACCCAAGCAGAACAGAAAAATGAAAAAAAGAGTTAAAAAGAATGAGGACAGTTTGAGGGACCTTTGGGACATCAAGCATACTAACATCCATATTATAGTCATGACAGAAGGAGAAGAGAGAGACAAAGGGGTGGATAACTTATTTGAGGAAATAATAGCCAAAAACCTCCCTAACCTGGGGGAGAAAACAGACATCCAGGTACAGGAAGCACAGAGAGTCACAAACAAGATGAACCCAAAGATGCCCACGCCAAGACAAATTATAATTAAAATGCCAAAAATTAAAGATAGAATCTTAAAAGCTGCAAGAATAAAGCAACAAGTTACATACAAGGGAAACCCAATAAGGCTGTCAGCAGAAACCTCACAATCAAGAAGGGAGTGGCATGATATATTCAAAGTGCTGAAAGGAAAAAAGCCTAAAACCAAGAATACTCTACCCAGCAAGGTTATCATTCAGAATGGAAGGAGACACAATGACTTTTCCAGACGAGCATAAACTAAAGGAGTTCATTACCACTAAGCTGGTCTTACAAGAAATGTTAAAGGGACTTCTTTAAGTGGAAAAGAAAAGACCAAAAATAGAAATAAGAAAATTATCAAGGAAAAAATATCACTGATAAAGGCAACTATAAAGTAAAGACAGTGGATCAATCATGTATAAAGCTAGTATGAAGGTCAAAAGACAAAAGTACTAAAATCATCTATATCAACAACAAGAGGTTAAGGGATACACAAAATTAAAAGAGGTAAAATATGACGTCAAAAACATAAAACGTGGGAGGGGATGTAAATATGTAGGGCTTTTAGTGTGAGGTCAAGCTTAATAGACCATCAACTTAATACAGATTGCTGTATACATAGGTTGTTATATATGAACCTCCTGATAACCACAAACAAAAAACTTATAATAAATACACAAAAAATAAAGAGAAATGAACTCAAACATAACACTAAAGAAAGTCATCAAGTCACAAGGGAAGAGAGCAAGGGAAGAAGAAAAGAACAGAGAAGAACTACAAAAACATCCAGAAGAAAAGTAACAAAGTGGCAATAAGTACATACCTATCAATAATTACTTTAAATGTAAATAGACTAAATGCTCCAATCAAAAGACAGCTGAATGGATAAAAAAAAAACAAGACCCATATATATGCTGCATATAAGAGACACACTTCAGATCTAAAGATACTCAGAGACTGGAAATGAAAGGATGGAAAAAGATACTCCATGCAAATGGAAAGGAAAAGAAAACTGGAGAAGCAATACTTATATCAGACAAAATAGACATTAAACAAAGACTATAACAAGAGACAAGAAGGGCATTACATAATGATAAAGGGAACAATCCAACAAGATATAAAATTTGTAAATATCTATGCGCCCAACATAAGAGCACGTAAATATATGAAGCAAATATTGACAGACATAAAAGGAGGAATAATAGTAGGGGACGTTAACACACCTCGCTTACCTCCATGGATAGATCATCCAGACAGAAGATCAATAAAGAAATACTGGCCTTAAATAACACATTAGACCAGATGAACTTAATAGATATATACAGAACATGCCATCCCAAAACAGTGGAATACATATTTTTTTGGAAGGCACATGGAGAATTCTCCAGGATAGATCACATGTTAGGCAACAAAAGTCTCAATAAATTTAAGAAGATTGAAATAATAACAAGCATCTTTTCCAACCACAATAGTATGAAACTAGAAATCAACTACCAGAAGAAAACCGGAAAAGTCACAAATATGTGTAGATTAAACAAAATGCTAAGGAACAACTATTGGGTCAATGAAGAAATCAAAGGAGAAATAAGAAAAATACCTGGAGACAAATGAAAATGAAAATACAACATGCCAAAATCTATGGGATATAGCAAAAGCAGTTCTCTTAGGGAAGTTTATAGCAATACAGGCCTATGTCAACAAAGATGGCCAACAGGCCCATGAAAAGATGTTCAACATCACTAATTATTAGGGAAATGCAAATCAAAACCACAATGAGGTATCACCTTAAACCTGTCAGAATGGCTATTAGTAAAAAGACAAGAAATAAGTGTTGAAGAGGACATGGAGAAAATGGGACCCTTGCACACTGCTGTTGGGAATGTAAATTGGTGCAGCCACTATGGAAAACAGTATGGAGATAACTCAAAAAATTAAAAATAGAACTACCATATGATCCAGCTATTCCACTTCTGTGTATTTATCCAAACAACACAAAAACACTAATTAGAAAAGACATAGCCACCCCTATGTTCATCACAGCATTATTCACAATGGCCAAGACTTGGAAACAACCTAAGTGCCCATCAATGGATGAATGGATCAAGATGTGGTATATATATATATATATATATATATATACAATGGAATACTACCCAGCCATAAAAAAGACAAAATCATGCAAAAAACAAATTTGCAATAACATGGATGGACCTTGAGGGTACTATGGTAAGTGAAATAAGTCACACAGAGAAAGACAAATACTATATGATTTCATTCATATATGGAAGATAAACAGACAACAAACAAACACACAGATACAGAGATTAGATCACTGGTTACCAGAGGGGAAGGAGGGCTGGGGAAGGGCAAAAGGGGTAAAGGGGGACATGTGTATGGTGATGGATGGCAACTAGACTTTTGGTGGTGAATAAGATGTAGTCTATACAGAAGTCAAAATGCAATGATGTGCACCTGAAATTTATATAATGTTATAAACCATTATAACTTTAAAAATAATAATAAAAAATAAATACTCTGTTCAAAAAAAAATCTGAGGACTTATACATACAGAAAATTATTTTATTCACGAGTAAGCCAGGTTGGTAAAGCATCAGTGAACTGGGGAAACAGTGGGAAGTCTGTGAAAAGAGGGCAAAGAGAACAGTTTTAAATCCTAGGAGACTGTAAACGTGTTCTGGAGCAACGACTGATGGGAAGTTCTAGTGGAAGTAACAGCACGTAGCCCTAATAAAAAGGATTGGAGTCTGACTCAGTGTGTGGTGGAGCAGGCCTTGCTCCGGGTCTTTCCCGAGGTCCACACCCACGTGTCCACCTGCTGGTTCTACATTTCACATGGACGTTTCACAGTGATCATCATCTCAGCCTGTTGAAGATTTAGTTTGTTATTCCTATGCCTAAACCTGTTCTTCTTCTACTGTTTTCTCACTTTCCCATTTCTCCACACCTGGGACTCATGCCTAGCTCCTTCCTCAATACCACCCTACATCCATTTGTAACCAAGTCTTTTCAGTTCTCCTTCCTAACGGATGCTTGCACTTACGCCCCACCTGAACTGCTGCAGTCAGGCCTCCATCATCTCTCTCCTGGCTGACGGCAACAATTTAACTAGTTGTCCAACTTCATCCAATACATTCCCTATACCTCTACTAGACAAGCTTTCAGAAAACAAATCTTTTAAGGGCCTCTCCATCTTAAAATCTATCAGTGCTCTTCATTACCACAGAATAAAAATCCAATTCCTAGGCATATTATATTTCTGACTCCGACAACCTCAAAGTCTGGTGGAAGACTCTTACAGCCCATTAAGCCCACAGACTGACTTATATACAAAATGGAAAACAATGATACTTCCAGACTTTCTGTAGAAAGGTCAGAATTGTGTGAGTGGCTCAGGGCCTTGACCCAGGTGAGGGTTTGGGGAAGGGAACCACTGGACTGTCTTGGAGTACTTATAAAGCTCTTTACAAAAATTTGAGCAAACTGTAATGCCCACGTCAAAGCTAGACAAGGGGAGAAACACATCAGCACTGAGCAGAACTGCACCGGAAATGAATCCCAGGCCCCACTTTCCCAAAGCACGATGGCTCACAGTGCCCTTGCTTCTCTGTTGGATGAAGAGAACCGGCAACCCCTCATTCTGGTTTGTGAGGATTAAAAACACCTCACCAGCGCTAGGATTCCTTTCTGTCTGTCATGATGGGACGTGAGCATTCTAGTATTCTCACCAGACCCAGAATGTCCTGGGCTATGGATCAAGAAACTGGGTGAAAAGAGACAAGTAGTCAGGAAAGAAAATAAAAGGAACTGGGTACACACATAGCTTATCCCTGCTTGCAAACAAATGAGAGAGAAATCCGATTCAGCCTGGAGCAGGTGGAAGAAGCTTTTAGGGCCCTGCTAGTAGGGATGAATTTTGCTCCATTCTAAGCAACAAAAGAACATTCTGTCTATCCTGGCTCATTCTTTCCCTTCTCATCTACTACTTGCCACATGTCATCAAGCATCTGGGATCTGATTTTCAGTTGGAAAGACTTGTCCACTGGGTCTCCCACTCTACTCTCTGGGCTCTCAGATTTCTCTTCTCTTTCTTTCAGTGGGAGTTACTATTTGGGAATTGCTGAAGTGGGGACCCAGGAACCCATGCTGTTCTGGTCTGTTTATCACACGACTGCGTGGTCAACCTTCCCATCCACACCAACATGAAGAACATTCATTCATATGGTGTTTGGCTGATCATAATTTCCAGGAATAACAAGGCTTTCTAGTACCAAAGAGAAAAATTTGGGATGAGAAAATGTATATGGAAATGTTCAGATAAAGCAAAGAGGATAGACAATGGGAAAATTATCGTTCACAGTAATTTAAGCTAATGAAGCTTAAGTTTCTGGGCCCCTTCTAAGTTCCTGGGAGAAACCTTAGCAACGTGTTTACGTGCTTACGTTTTTGTAAAGTTGACAAAAGGAAAATATAATCCTGCCTTTTCCCCAGAAGAGAGGCAGATCATAAACATTTGGTATTCAGCACTAATTGACTGCTAGTCACGATTTTAAATAATTTAAAGTTTCTTGGAAGACATGTATCTTAAAAGTTCAGCCTGCCACCTGTGTTAAGTTTGAGCAAGCCACTTAATCTCTCTACAGTTCACTGTGCACATCTATAAAATGAGGTTGATAACGCTAATAATTGAGGGTGCTTGATGCACTCTGTTCTGAGCCCTTCATATACAATCTTTCACTTGATTCACCAACTATTCTACGAGGTAGGAATCTTTATTATCTCTAATTTACACATGAGGAAACAGGCAAAGAGAGTTTAAGCAATTTTGTTTATAGTCACACAGTTAGTGGCGAAGCCAGCAACCAAATCTGCACATGGGAGTCTGAACCCAGCGCCCAGGCTCAGTCTAACAGCAGCATCGACAGTGGCTGTTTTCAACAGGGTTGTCACTCAGTTCAATTCAAATCAATTTAACACAACAAATATCTCGAGTGCCTATTCATGCCAGACTCCCTTGTGCAAATCAAGAGAGAGAGAGAATTTACAGGGCAGAGCTTTGGAGAACTTGTGGTGTTTTTAAAATAAAACTATAACCAGATAAGCACTAAAGCAAGTAAGTAAATAAGGTATTTTGGATTTATCAAATCTATAAAGGATGAAGAGAGAATTTTAATAGGTGACCTAAACATTCTTCTGTTTAAATATATGTCTAATTAGAGCAATGAGAGTTCCCCCTCCATTGTAATTGTATTATAACGGGAAGTAGTTTGAAGAGAAACTGAAGAGTTCAGACAATCCGGAAATGCAATTTTGGCTGAAGTCATCATACTACGATCACCAGACTACTATTTGTGCCCCAAACCACTCTGTGTATGTCTCTGTTCTTGCTGCCACATAAGGACATGGAGTTTCCTGTTTCCTAGCCTTCCCAACCCATAAATTCTGTCTAAGTTAAGCTGTATTTGGTTATCTGTACACATCCTGTACCTAATACAGCACCTAGCAGAGGTTCCCCTGAAGGCATGTCTGTTCTGCTTCTTTTGGTTTCATTTACGGAACAGCCAAAAGAACATTGATAGAGATCAGCTCCAAGTTCACTATGTTCCTACTACAGGGGTACAACCCCTTGCCAGGCTGCTGGGAAACTGAGCTCTGAATCGGAACTGAGGGCAACAGCACAAAATGCATCTTTGATAACTAGCTTCTCATCAATCTCTTCTCTTACAAGGAGCACAAATAGTAAGACATCAGGCTAACGCTTCAGGTCTACAGGAGCCCACCATAACTGGAATGCCAGACAGCAGCCCAATTACTGGGAGGCCTTCGTATTCCACAGTGGACATTCTAAGCACGGGTCTGTGTTTGCTCACGTCCACTCTTTTCTTTTGACCTTTCAAGTTCAGGCTCAAATTGCCTCGTATACCTTGACTGCTGCAAGAACCTACTGACTTGGTATGCCTTACCTTTGATCTTTCCTCACTCATATTCATCCCACATATGCATTCCGGAATGTTCTTATGCATGGATTAATCTCATCACCTTCCTCATTTGTGGCTCTCCACTGCTTACGAAATAAGACCCAAACCTTGGCTTTCATAACCTTCCATCCAGATTCAATATACATTTTCCTTCTGTCCCACGCCAACGCCTAAGTACAATTAAACAAAAGTGTAAACAGCCCCCACACAAATTCTGCACTCCTGCTCCTGGTTCTTTCCTCTCTGAAACTGACTTTCTTGGTTTTCTTTAAATATCATACATTTTCATAAAACTTAGTTTGAATTCCTATCTTCTACATGAATCTCTTCCTACTTCATCACTTTTGCCAGATCACTCCTTTCTGTAGACCTATCATTACCTTGCACTATAGCTATTAACTCGGGTTTTTGAAGGCAGAAACAGAAACTCTGTTGTACACTCATACCTGTTCCTCTGCCCAGCACAGTTCCTTACACACAGAATGCATTAAAAAAAGGAAATAGGAGAAAAGATCCAAGATGGCGCTGTGAGTAGTCCTCTTTGTCTCTTCCCCTTCGAGTCTACAATTATTTGGACACTTATCGCTTAACAAAGGATATCCAGACAGCATCTCAGGACGTCTGAGAGACCCACGCGACAATACATCCTCTGGGAGGATGTGGAAATAGGTGAAAACTCTCCGACCTCGACCGAACAGCCTAGTACCCGCAAGCAGCTTTCTTCCAACAGACGCCCCCAGAAGATCAACACACATCTAGGGCAGGAGCGAGCACACAACAGAGGAGCGACGGTGGAAACAGGTGACCAGAACCCTACCTAAACCCCCGCAATTACTCCTAAACGCAGAGGGAAACTCTAGAGTTACACACCTGAGCCCGCGGGGAGAGTCTCTCCCCGCCATTGGCGGGGAGATCCCGCCTAGTGTTCACGGCACCCGGAGGGTCCCAGAGAGAATCGCTGAGGGTACGGAGGTCCCCCGGCTGCCACTGCCTGCACAGTGGGGCTAGGGATTGCCGGAGATCTCGGAGCGGACTGGGGCTGGGTGAAGCTCCAGAGGCCGACTCTGCACCCCGGAGGGGAAGCTCCAGAGTTCCGCCCAGGCAGCAGACAAAACTCTCTGTCTGCCATTAGTGAAGGGGCCACTCCCAGCATTCACAACTCCGGGAAAGTCCCAGAAAGAATCCCAGAGGGCGAGGTGACCTCCAGCTGCTGTTGCCTGCCCCATGGGGCTAGGGATTGCCAGAGATCTCGGAGATCTCGGAGAGGACTGGGGTTGGGTGAAGCTGCAGAGGCCGGCTCCACGCCCTGGAGGGGAAGCTCCAGAGTTCTGCCCGGGCAGCAGACAAACTCTCTGTCTGCCATTAGTGGAGGGGCCACGCCCAGCATTCACAACTCCGGGAAAGTCCTGGAGAGAATCCCAGAGGGCGAGGTGACCCCCAGCTGCCGTTGCCCGCCCCGTGGGGCTAGGGATTGCTGGAGATCTCGGAGATCTCAGAGAGGACTGGGGCTGGGTGAAGCTCCAGAGGCCGGCTCTGTGGCCCGGAGGGGAAGCTCCAGAATTCTGCCCAGGCAGCAGACAAAACTCTCTGTCTGCTATTAGCGGAGGGGCCACGCCCAGCATCCACAACACCAGGAGCATCCCAGAGAGGAGAATATCAGGCAGGGCAGCAGCTGACCAGCTACCACTGAAATCAGGATCTCGGGCTATCCCCCAAGACAGGGCAAAGGGCTCCCCAAGTTCCTGGGGAACAGGACTGGGGCTGGGAGTAGTTCCAGCGACCCAGCTCCGTAGCCTAGGGGGAAACCCTACAGGCTCACAGCAGCCTCAGGGAAAGCCTCTGCACAGCACTAGTAGAAAGCACCCATCTGGCAGCCACAAGGCTGGAAGACCCCAGGACAAAAGTAGCATAGCTAGGTGAACTAACCACAGACTGTAGAAGATGCCAATAGCTCTGCTGCGACCCATAGTGGACAAATGAGATTTTGTGGGTGCCGACAGTGACGGAGCGACAAATATAAGTGATCCTACCCCTGGCTGCTGGAAAAGCCCATAACACCATTGCAGACCCCAAGGAGGGAGCACGTCTAGGTGGGCTGCAACAGTAGGCACCAGCAGCCTGAAGCCCCCCTGTGACGGCCCCCAAGGCAGAGGAGGGAATCCAAAGGACCACTGTGACTACGAGGAGGGGCCCAGGCCCAGTTAGCAACTTCGGATAGGGTTCCTGGTTGGTGCAGTATAAACAGCTGTTCCCCCACCGCAGCAGCAGAAACAAGTGAAAGGAGCAACTAAACTCTATCTCTATGCGGAGGCACAAATCAACAACATCAAGCAATATGAAAAAATACATTAAATCTCCAGAACAGAAGGAAAATAACAAATACACAGAAAACAATCCCAAAGAAAATGAGATATATAACCTAAATGATGATGACTTCAAAACAGCCATCATTAAAATACTCAATGAGTTAAGAGAGAATTCTGACCGACAACTCAACGAGTTCAGGAGCTATGTCACAAAAGAGTTTGATACGATAAAGAAGAACCAAACAAATATTGGAAATGAAGAACACAATAGAGGAGATTAAGAAAAATCTAGATGCTCTGAACAGTAGGGCCGATAATATGGAGGAAAAAATTAGCAATTTGGAAGATGGCAATACAGAATTGCTGCAGGCAGAGGAGGAGAGAGAAGTAAGACTAAAAAGAAATGAAGAAACTCTCCGAGAATTATCAGACACAATTAGGAGATGCAACGTAAGGATTATAGGTATACCAGAGGGAGAAGAGAAGGAGAAAGGGGCAGAAAGCCTATTCAAAGAAATAATGGCTGAGAACTTCCCAAATCTGGTGAGAGAGATGGATCTTCAGGTGACAGAAGCCAATAGATCTCCAAACTTTATTAATGCAAGAAGACCAACCCCACGGCATACAGTAGTGAAGCTAGCAAAAGTCAACGACAAGGAGAAAATACTAAGGACAGCCAGGCAAAAGAAACTAACCTACAAAGGAACCCCCATCAGGCTATCAGCAGATTTCTCAGCAGAAACCTTACAGGGTAGAAGAGAGTGGAATGATATATTCAAAAATCTGAAGGACAAAAATCTACAGCCGAGAATTCTCTACCCAGCGAAAATATCCTTCAAATACGATGGAGAAATAAAAACTTTCCCAGATAAACAAAAATTAAGGGAGTTCATTGCCACAAAACCTCCTCTTCAGGAAATCCTCAGGAAAACCCTCATTCCTGAAAAATCCAAAAAAGGAAAGGGGCTACAAAACCAAGAGCAGAGGAGATAAGTAGAAGGACAACAACTGAGAGTAGCAGCTCTACATCAGAACAGATTAAACCATGGGACGAGAAACAAAGGAAATTGAAGAAAACCGGAAAACAAGACACAAAATGGTAGTGGTAGGCCCCCACATCTCAATAATCACTCTAAATGTAAATGGATTGAACTCCCCAATCAAAAGACACAGAGTGGCAGGATGGATCAAAGAACAAGACCCAACAATATGCTGCCTCCAGGAAACACACCTCAGCCCCAAAGACAAACACAGACTCAGAGTGAAGGGATGGAGAACAATACTCCAAGCTAATAATGAACAAAAGAAAGCAGGTGTCCCTATACTAATATCAGACAAGGTAGATTTCAAAGCAAAACAGATAAAGAAAGACAAAGAGGGACAGTATATAATGATAAAAGGGACTCTCCACCAAGAAGACATAACACTTATAAATATATACGCACCCAACACAGGAGCACCAAAATTTGTAAAGCAACTCTTAATAGAACTAAAAGAAGACATCAACAACAATACAATAATAGTAGGGGACCTCAACACACCATTAACACCAATGGACAGAACATCCAGACAGAAAATCAACAAGGAAATAATAGAAGTAAAAGAAAAATTAGACCAGATGGACTTAATATATATAGACCACTTCATCCAAAAACAGCAGGTTACACATTCTTCTCAAGTGCACATGGAACATTCTCAAGGATTGACCATATTTTGGGAAACAAAGCAAACATCAATAAATACAAGAGAGTTGAAATAATATCAAGCATCTTTTCTGATCATAATGCTATGAAACTAGAAATCAACTACAAGAAAAAAGCAGAGAAAGGTGCAAAAATGTGGAGACTAAACAACACGCTTCTGAACAAACAATGGATCATTGAAGAAATTAAAGAAGAAATCAAATATTATCTGGAGACAAATGAAAATGAGAACACGACATACCAAATCATTTGGGATGCAGCAAAAGCAGTCCTAAGAGGGAAATTCATCACAATACAGGCTCACCTCACTAAACAAGAGAAAGCTCACATAAGCAACCTCAAATGACACCTAACAGAACTAGAAAAAGAAGAACAAAGCCCAGAGTCAGTAGAAGGAGGGAAATAATAAAAATAAGAGCAGAAATAAACGATATTGAAACAAAAAAGACAATAGAAAGGATCAATGAAACACAGAGTTGGTTCTTCAAAAGAATTAACAAAATTGACAAACCTTTAGCCAGACTCACCAAGAAAAGAAGAGAGAAACCGCAAATAAATAAAATTAGGAATGAGAGAGGAGAAATCACAACAGATACCAATGAAATACAAGAGATCATAAGAGAATACTATGAAAAACTATATGCCAACAAATTGAACAACCTGGAAGAAATGGACAAATTCCTAGACTCCTACAATCTCCCCAAACTGAATCAGGAAGAAATGGAGAATCTGAATAGGCCAATCACAAGTAAGGAAATAGAAACAGTAATCAAAAACCTCCCCCAAAATAAGAGTCCAGGACCAGACAGCTTCTCTGGAGAATTCTACCAAACATTCAAAGAAGACTTAATACCTATTCTCCTCAAACTGTTCCAGAAAATTGAGAAAAATGGAGTACTCCCTAACACATTCTATGAAGCCAACATCACTCTTATCCCCAAACCTGACAAGGAGAAAACAAAGAAGGAGAACTACAGGCCGATATCACTGATGAACATAGATGCAAAAATCCTCAACAAAATTTTGGCAAACCAAATACAGCAATACATCAAAAAGATTATACACCATGATCAAGTGGGATTTATACCAGGGACACAGGGATGGCTCAACATCCGCAAGTCAATCAACGTGATACACTACATCAACAAAATGAAAACCAAAAACCACATGATCATCTCAATAGATGCAGAGAAAGCATTTGACAAGATCCAACACCCATTTATGATAAAAACCCTCAATAAAATGGGTATAGAAGGAAAGTACATCAACATAATAAAGGCCATATATGACAGACCCACAGCCAACATCATACTCAATGGACAAAAACTGAAAGCCATCCCTCTGAGGACAGGAACAAGACAAGGGTGCCCACTTTCACCACTCCTATTCAACATAGTACTGGAGGTGCTGGCCAGAGCAATTCGGCAGGAAAAAGAAATAAAAGGAATCCAAATAGGTAACGAAGAAGTAAAACTCTCGCTGTTTGCAGACGACATGATCTTATATATAGAAAACCCCAAAGAATCCACAGAAAAACTATTAGAAATAATCAACAACTACAGCAAAGTAGCAGGGTATAAAATTAACGTGCTTAAATCAGTAGCATTTCTATACACTAACAATGAACTAACAGAAAAAGAACTCAAGAACTCAATCCCATTCACAATCGCAACGAAAAGAATAAAATACCTTGGGATAAACTTAACCAAGGAAGTGAAGGATCTATACAACGAAAACTACAAGACTTTCTTGAAAGAAATTGACGATGACACAAAGAGATGGAAAGACATTCCTTTCACATGGATTGGAAGAATAAACATAGTTAAAATGTCCATACTACCTAAAGCAATCTACAGATTCAATGCTATCCCAATCAGAATCCCAAGAACATTCTTCACAGAAATTGAACAAACAATCCTAAAATTCATATGGGGCAACAAAAGACCGCGAATTGCTAAAGCAATCCTGAGCAAGAAAAACAAAGCCGGCGGAATCACAATCCCCGATTTCAAAACATACTACAAAGCTACAGTGATCAAAACAGCATGGTACTGGTACAAAAACAGGTCCACAGATCAATGGAACAGAATTGAAAGCCCAGAGATAAAACCACACATCTATGGACAGCTAATCTTCGACAAAGGAGCAGAGGGCCTACAATGGAGAAAAGAAAGTCTCTTCAACAAATGGTGCTGGGAAAACTGGACAGCCACATGCAAAAGATTGAAAATTGACCATTCTAATTCACTACACACCAAAATAAACTCAAAATGGATCAAAGACCTAAAGATTAGGCCTGAGACAATAAGTCTTTTGGAAGAGAATATAGGCAGTACACTCTTTGACATCAGTTTCAAAAGAATCTTTTCGGACACTGTAACTCCTCAGTTGAGGGAAACAATAGAAAGAATAAACAAATGGGACTTCATCAGACTAAAGAGCTTCTTCAAGGCAAGGGAAAACAG